>NW_024434690.1:0-38794 GCF_017639785.1 Mesocricetus auratus | reverse complement strand
TATCAGATCTCATCTGTTCCCAGAACCTATTTCTGGTCTTTTATTATTTATTCAGGCATTCTTTTTAGCAATGGAAGCAGATGGAAAGAGACGAGGAGATTCTCACTCATGACTCTGAGGAATCTGGGTATGGGCAAAAGGAGCATTGAGGACCGTGTACAAGAGGAAGCACAGTGTCTTGTGGAGGAACTGAGGAAAACCAATGGTAAGTGCAGGTTTATACATTTACATCTCAGTCAGGTATGTGTGTATGTCATGTTTTTATTGTTTTGTTATTCAGAAGCAATGATTATAAGTTTCATGTAAATTTTGTGTAGAGTTTCAGAACTAAGCATTTCCATTAGCGCAGAAGTAATTTGTCTTTGTGGTCATTCCATCACTGAAAAAGTGGTGTGTTAATGGTGACAGAGCCCAATCAGAGGATATTTGTTTACATTTTCTGGGATCACAGTATTCTGAGCAAATTAACTGAGCAGTACAGGGCTTCTTCTAGGGCCATGTTTACAGTGCTGGGTAACAATGAGGTTATTTATCGTTGCCTTTTCTTAGTTGAATGCAACAGAATTTTGATCAATGATAGTGTCTCCTATAGAGTGACATCAAATTATATGGGTATTTTCATAAAATTATTCACTACATTGAGAAAGTTACATAGTATGTTTTGATCATGATTCCTCACCAACTTCAGTCCCATGCAGTTTGCCAAGCTGTCAGTACATAGTCCATGAGCTCCCACTCCTTCAGGTCAGCTGTCTCTGTAGTTTTCCATTTCATGCTTGACCCCACTTACTCATATGTTCTCCTCCTCCCTCCTTCAGCTGACCTCTGGGAGTTCAGTCCAGTGGTTGTCTATGGATAACTGGATCTGCTTCCATCAGTTACTGGATGTAGGTTCTTTGATGACAATTTACAGTAGTCACTAATCTGATTAAAGGGCAAGTCCCGTTCACACACCCTCTACACTATTGCTAGAAGTCATAGCTGGTGTCATCTTTGTGGATTCCTGAGAATTTCTCTAGCATTAGATTTCTCCCTAACCCCATAATGGCTCCCTCAATCAAGATATCTCTTTCAAGATTGCTCTTATCTTCTGTCTCTCCCCCAACTCTTGTCTTCTTGATTCCTCATGTTCCCATCACCTATCTTCTATGAGCCTTTTCAGTCTACCCAGGAGATCTTAAGTATTTCCATTCCTGGGGCCCTCCATGTCTGTCCATCTTAGGGTCCCACTTTTTATCTAACTTCTCAGGGCTTCTGGATTGTAGCCTGGTTATCCTTGGCTTTGCATCTAATATCCACTTATGAGTGAGTACAAGCCAAGTTTGTCTCTCTATTTCTGGGTTATTTCATTCAGGATGTTTTTTCCTAATTCCACACATTTACCTGCAAATTTCAAGATGTCATTGTTTTTTACAGGTGAGTAATATTCCATTGTGTAAATATACAACATTTTCTTTATCCATTCTTTGGTTGAGGAGCATGTTGGATGTTTTCAGGTTCTGGCTGTTACAAATGATGCTGCTATAAGCAAAATTGTGCAAATGTCTTTGTGGTATGATTGTGCATCCTTTGGGTATACCACCCAAGAGTGGTATTGGTGAGTCTTGAGATAGTTCCTAATTTTCTGAGAAACTGCCATTCTGATTTCCAAAGTAGACTTACAAGTTTGCAATTCCCCAGAAAATGAGGAGTGTTCTCCTTACGCCACTGTCAAAATTGTTTTTAATTTTAGCAATTCTGATAGATGTAAGATGGTATCTTAGAGGTTTTTGGATTTGTGCTTCCCTAATGCAAAAAAATTATGATTAGTTCCTTAAATATCTTTCAACTATTTGAGTTTCCTCTGTTCAGAATTCTCTGGTTATATATGTAGCCGATTTTTATATTGGATTATTAGGTTTTTTGGTGCCTAGTTTCTTGAGTACATTGCATATTTTAGAGATCAGTCCTCTGTAAAATGTGGGCTTGGTTTAGATCTGTTCCCATTCTGTAAGCTGCTGTTGTGTCCTATAGACCGTGCCCTTTGCCTTACAGAAGCTTCTCAGCTTTGGTATGTCCCATTTATTGTTTGTTGGTCTCAGAGTCTGTGCTACTGCTGATTTATTTAGGGTGTAGTCACACGTGCCCATGCATTAAAGGATACTTTCCTCATTCTCTTTTGTCTGGTCAGTGTAATTGGATTTATGTTGACATCTTTGATTCACTTGGTCTTGAGTTTGGTGCATGACAACAGATATGATCCATTTGCATTCTTCTACAAATTGACATCCAGTTATCCCAGCACCATTTGTTGAAATTGTTTTCTTTTTTCCCTATTGTACAAATTTGGTTTCTTTGTAAAAAATCAGATTATTGTAGGTGTATGGATTAATTAGTCAGAGTCTTTGATACAATTCCACTGATCTACATGTCTGTTTCAATGCCAATCCCAAATTGATTTTTATTACTTATCTGTATAGTACAAATTGAAGTCAGGAATGCTGATGCCTCTGGAAGATTTTCTTGTACAGGATTGTTTTGGCTATCCTGGGTTTTTCATTTTTCCATATTAAGTTGAGTATTGTTCTTTTAAGGTCTGTGAAGAATTGTGTTGGAGTTTTAATGGGAATTGCATGAATATGTAGATTACTTTGTGTATGATTGCCTGTTTTACTATGTATATCCTAACTATCTAAGAGCATGGTAGATCTTTCCATTTTCTGATATCTTCTTCAATTTCTTTCTTCAAAGACTTGAAATTCTTATCATAAAGTTTTTCACTTGTTTGATTACTGTTACCTTACGATATTTTATGTTATTTGTGGCTATTTTAAATGGTGACACTTCTCTGAATTCTTTCTCTTCCCTTTTATCTTTTCATTATAGTAGGGCTACTGGTTTTTTTAGTTACTCTTGTATCCTGCCACATTACTGAATGCATTTATCAGCTGTAGAATTTTCCTGATAGAGTTTTTTAAGTCACTGAGGTATAATGCCATGTCATCTATAAATAATGGGATTTTGACTTCTTCCCTTTGAATTTCTATTCTCCTGATCTCCTTTTGTTGTCTTATTTCTCTAGCTAGAGCATTGAGTACTATACTGACTAGCTATGGAGAGAGTGGACATGCTTGACTTGTCCCGATTTTAGTGGGATTGCTTTGAGTTTCTCTACATTCAGTTTGATGTTAGCTATTGTCTTGCTGTACATTGCCTTTATTACATTTAATTGTGTTCCTTGAATGCATGACGTCTCCAAGACCTCTATGTTCCTTCACCTTTTGAAGCTTCTGAGTTTGTCATCATCTACTGTAAACTAAAGTTTCTCTGATGGTGGTTGAGACATTTCTTGTATGTCTGGCTTTCTTCTGGATTATGTTTGACTTACCAGGGGTTATACCCTTAAAGAAAACTGACTCAACTTCTTAGGAGAGTTAAGTAGTGCCTGTAGCTTCCTGACTTTTGTTGGGACTTTGCACCCACCTCCCCCTCCATACTGTGATTCTGTCTGCCTCAAGCTTACATGGGTCTTGTGAACATTGTCACAACTGCGGTAAGGTTACAGGTGCAGCCGTCTTGCTGTGTGCATGACCACTGTTTTCCTAGTAGTCACAAACCACCTCTGTGTTTTTCTGCTCACTCTTCCATAATGATCCCTAAAACTTATGAATAAACAGTGAGGTATAGATGTCCCATTTATGGCTAAGCATATGTCTTTTTGCTCTCTGCCTTGTGTGGCTGTGGTTCTGTGTTAATAATCATCTATAACATTAGGCCTTTCTCTGATGTGAACTGAGAGATGCATTAATCAAGAGTTATCATGAGATTATTTGGAGTTGATTTATACTGTGCCCATGTAACAGAGGAATAGTAGTAGATCCTTCCCCACGGTTGATTATATGTCTAGGCACAGAATCTTGGCCGATAATGATGTCAAGTAAGGCTTTATTTTATGGAACAGGTCTTAAAATGAAAATTAATGCTGTTTGTAACTTCCATGATGCTTATGCTACTATGGTACCAGTTGATATTCCTTGACAGGCAAATTGTTATTTTAACTTTCACAGTTTAGAGCTAGGTAATATTGATCATAACTTTTCTCTTCTAGTACCTACATAACACCTTCCAGCACTACCAGAGCTAGCCTTTATAAAAATTTTGAGAAATGTAAAATTAATAAATCTTCAAAAATGAACAGATAATGTCATAAAAATTGGATAGGAAGGAGGCTTAATGTGGTCGTGCATGATTTTTATACTACTACTCAGGAGTCAGAGACACATAGATATCTGTGAGATCAAGCCCAGCATCTTTACAAAAATTCCTCGACAAGCAAGCCTATGCTTTTCTCAAAAACAAAAGATTAAGAAAAAACTAATCAGGAATATATAAAATCAAGGCTGAATTAAATTAACGATGTATAAACTAACAAAAATGCAGAGAATCAATGAAGAGTTATTTCTTTGAAAAGATTAACCGGGGTAAAAAAACGTTCAGTAAATTCAACCAAAGCAAAGATATGCACCAAATGTCTAAAACTGCAGTTGAATTGGGATACATTTCAACACACTGTGTAGTTCTGGCTGTCATGGAACTTGCGCTGTATTTACCCTCAAATGCACTTATCTGTCACCGTAATGCTGGGATTAAAGGTGTGTGCCACTACTGCACTACTGAAATTCAGAAAATCTTAAAGATGAAGTAGAAAGTTCTATCCCACCAAACTGAAAAATCTGAAAGAAACAGATCTCTGTCTCTCTCTGTCTCTGTCTCTGTCTCTGTCTCTGTCTCTCTCTCTCTCTCTCTCTATTTCTCTCTGTCAATACTCAATATATATATATATATATATTTTTTTGTCCTGCCAAATTCAAGTCAAATTTCAATGTACAATTCATATAGACTCAAACATTCAATGATATGGGAGCTGTAATTAAAATCTCTTAACTACTATAGATGAGGACCATGAGGATTCAGGCATAATTCTACCAGAGCTTCAGAAAAGAACCAATGCCAATACTCCTTGAATTATTTACTAAAGGATAAAATGATGAAAGATTTCTAAAAACCTTTGTACAAGGTTGGTATTTCCCTGAAGCAAAACCAAGCAAAGCATAAAAGAAACAAAACAAGGGTTGAAGGAAAGAAAGGAAGAAGGAAGAAAAGAAGGATAGAATGGAAGAAAACTATAGGCTAACATCTCTGAAGAACATGGAGAAAATATTTTTCAATAAAAATTAGCCAAAACAACCCTATACAATAAAGGAAATTCTTGAGGCATCACCATACCTGACTTCAAGCTCTATTATAGAGCTATAATCCTGAAAACAGCTTGGTATTGGCACAAAAATAGGCAGGTAGACCAATGGAACCGAAATGAAAACCCTAATTTTAACCCACACACCTATGAACACTTGATTTTTGACAAAGAAGCTAAAACTGTACAATGGAAAAAAAGAAAGCATCTTCAACATATGGTGCTGGCATAACTGGGTACTGGTATGCAGAAGACTGCAGATAGATCCATGTTTATCGCCTTGTACAAAACTTAAGTCCAAATGGATCAAAGATCTCAACATAAATCCAGCCACACTGAAACTTTTAGAAGAGAAAGTGGGAGATACTCTTCAACGAGTTGGTACAGGAGACCACTTCCTAAACATAACACCAGTGGCGCAAACACTGAGATCGACAATTAACAAATGGGACCTCCTGAAACTAAAAAGCTTCTGTAAGGCAAAGGACACAGTCAACAAGACAAAAAGGCAGTCCACAGAATGGGAAAAGATATTCACTAACCCCACATCTGACAGAGGGCTAATCTCCAAAATTTACAAAGAACTCAAGAAACAAGTCTCCAAAACACCAAAGGATCCAATTAAAAGGTGGGGTACAGAGCTAAATAGAGAATTCTCAACAGAGGAGGCTAAAATGGCCAAGAGACACTTAAGAAAGGGCTCAACATCCTTAGCCATAAGGGAAATGCAAATCAAAACAACTTTTACCATCTTACTCCTATCAGAATGGCTAAAATCAAAAACACCGAAGACAATTTATGCTGGAGAGGATGTGGAGAGAGGGGAACTCTACTCCACTGCTGGTGGGAGTGCCAACTCTTACAGCCTCTTTGGAAATCAGTGTGGAGATTCCTCAGGAAAATGGGAATTAATCTACTGCAAGACCCAGCAATTGCACTCTTGGGCATATATCCAAATGAGGCAAATTCATACAACAAGGGCATCTGCTCCACTATGTTCATAGCAGCATTATTTGTAATATCCAGAACCTGGAAGCAACCTAGATGCCCCTCAACTTAAGAGTGGGTGGAGAAAATGTGGTACATTTATACAATGGAGTATTACTCAGCAGAAAAAAACAATGGAATCTTGAAATTCGCAGGTAAATGGATGGCACTGGAGGAAGCCATCCTGAGTGAGGTAACCCAGTCGCAAAAAGACAAACATGGTATGTACTCACTCATATATGGTTTCTAGTCAAGGATCAGAATAGGGCCAGTCTGCACTTCCACTGATAGAGAGTCTGGGAAACAGGAAAGAACCTAAAAGATATGCATATATGCATAGTACCCAAGAGAAGAGGATTGAGACAAGATCCTCTGAATGGATGGGGAACACGGTGAGGGGTGGGGGGAGTGGGAGCTGGGAAGAAGAGAAGGGGAGAAGAGAAAGAGAGAGTAGGTCATGGGAGTACAGGAAGTTGAGTGGGTGTGGGTAGAATAGGGGGAAGAGGGAATCATAGGTTAGAAGACAGATCAGGCACCAGAGTGACCTCTAGTGATCTAAAGGGATAACACCAATTGGCAAGCTAAGCAATAGTGGAGAGACCACCTCGAATGCCCGTTCCTGATAATGAACTTGATGTCTATAACCATCTGGGAGCCTTCATCCAGTGACTTATGGAAGCAGAGGCAAACACACAATTAAGCACTGAACTGAACCCAAGGAACTCAGCGGCAGAGAGAGAGGAGCGATGAGCAAATTGGCAAAGAATGGGCTGGCAAAACCAGCAGAGACAGCTGATCTGAACAGGGGAGAGCTCTTGGACCCCAGACTGACAGCGAGGAGGCTAACATGGGACTGATCTGGACCCCTCCCCCAAATGTGAGTGTCAGTGAGAAGGCCTGGTCAACCTATGAGGCCTTGAGCAGTGGATCAGTGTCTATCCCTGGAATACAAACAGTCATCGTGTGCCCATAGCACAAAGAGGGATACTCTCTCAGCCTGGACTCTTAGGGGAATGCCTGGACCCTACCCGGAGTGAAATGACAGACTCTAGATATCCCCTATGTGGAAGGAATTGGTAATAGGGTAGGAGGCTGTGGGGAAAGGGGAGTGCGGGAGGAGGGGAGGGAGAGGGAACTGGGATTGACATGTAAAACAAGCTATCTAAAATTAAAATGATAAAAAAATTTACACCAAATTCATATGCATCAAAATGATTATCCACTTTGACCTAATCTGATTAATACCAGAGCTTCAGGGACGGTGCAACATATGGAAATCAATAAATGTAAAGAATTTCATTATTTGTTCTGACATGAAACTTATCACCTTGACTTATATTCTGTTGAAATATATATGACAACACAAATTCTCAATATGTACAAGGATAAATCAAGGATTTATTTCTTTTTTCTTTTTTATTATATATATTTTTTATTTTTAAATTTAAATTTAAATTAGAAACAAGGTTGCTTCACATGCCAATTCCAAGTCCCTCTTTGTTTCCCTCCCCTCCTCGAGTGCCCTTCCAACAACCTGACCAATATCCCTTCATTTCCCTAGGGAGGGTGAGGCCGTGCATGTTGGTGTCCATAGACTGTCATTTCATCGAGGGCAGGGCCAAGACCCTCAGGGTGAGAGTGCATCTCTCATTGTTGGATGGGAGCCCAAAGTCCATTTGTATACCCAGGATAAATACTGATCTACTGCCCAAGGCTCAACAGATTACCTAGGCCTCCTTACTAACACCAACACTCAGGGAGTCTTGATCAGTCCCATGCTGGATTCCCAGACATCAGTCTGGGATTCAAGGGTTAACCCTTGTCAGGTCAGCTGTTTCTGGGGGTTAAACCAGCCCAGTCTTAACCCCTTTGGTCATCAGTCCTCCCTCTCTGTCACTGGATTTCTTGAGTTCAGCTCAGGGCTTAGCCATGGGAGTCTGCCTCTGCTTCCATCACCCACTGAATGAAGGTTCTGATTCCCAGACTCTCTGGACATAGGATTGTATGCTGGCACTCCCCAGATCTATGTCTAAAATCCATATATGAGAGAGTACATGTCATGATTCTCTTTTTGTGACTGGGTTATCCCACTCATGATGGTTTCTTATAGTACCATCCATTTGCCTGCAAATTTCAGGATTCCATTGTGTTTTTCTGCTGAATAGTACTCCATTGTGTAAATGTACCACATTTTCTCTATCCACTCTCCAGTTGAGGAGCATCTAGGTTGCTTCCAAGTTCTGGCTATTACAAATAATGCTGCTATGAACATAGTGGAACAGACATACTTGTTATATGAATGGGCATTTAGGATATATGCCTAAGAGTAGAGTTGCTGGGTCTTGTGGTAGGTTTACTCCCATTTTTCTGAGGAATCTCCATACTGATTTCCAAAGTGGCTGTACAAGTTGCCACTCCCACCAGCAGTGGAGGAGTGTTACCCTTTCACCACATCCTTTCCAGCATAAATTGTCATTGGTGTTTTTTATTTTAGCCATTCTGACAGGAGTGAGATGGTATCTCAGAGTTGTTTAGATTAGCATTTCCCAGATGACTAAGATTGTTGAGCACTTTCTCAAGTGCCTCTCAGCCATTTTAGACTCCTCTATTGAGAATTATCTATTTACTTCTGTAGCCCACTTTTTAATTGGATCCTTTGGTGTTTTGGAGATTTGCTTCATTGAGTTCTTTGTAAATTTTGAAGATCAGCTCTCTGTAAGAAGTGCATTAGTTAATATTTTCCCATTCTGTGGGCTGCCTTTTTGTCTTGCTGACTGTGTCCTTTGCCTTACAGAAGCTTCTCAGTTTCAGGATGTCCCATTTATTAATTGTTGATCTCAGTGTCTGTGCTACTGGTTCAGGAAGCTGTCTCCTATACCAATTCCTTAGCTGTTGGTGTCTGCCTCTGCTCCCATCACCCACTGAATGAAAGGGCCCCATCCACTTTCTCTTCTAACAGGTTCAGTGTCGCTGGATTTATGTTGAGGTCTTTGATCCATTTGGGCTTTAGTTTTTTGCATGGCGATAGACATGAATCTATCTACACTCTTCTACATGCCAGCATCCAGTTATGCCAGCACCATTTGTTGAAAATGCTTTCTTTTTTCCATTGTATATTTTTAGCTTCTTTTTTGAAGATCAGATGTTCATATATGTGTGGTTTAATATCATGGTTTTAAATTCGAATCCATTGGTCCACCTGTCTATTTTTTTTTGTGCCAATACCAACCTATTTTCAGGAGAATAGCTCTATAAAAAAGCTTGAAGACAGGGATGGTGATGCCGCCGGATGTTGCCTTGTTGAACAGTTTTGTTTTTGCTGTCCTGGGGGTCGTTTGTTTTTCCATACTAAATTGATCATTATTCATTCAAGGTCTGTGAAGAATTGTTCTGTTATTTTAATGGGGATTGCATTGAATCTGTAGATTACTTTTGGCAGGATTGCCATTTTTACTACATTGATCCTACCTATCCAAGAGCATGGGATATCTTTCCATTTTCTGAGGGCTTCTTTAATTTCTTTCTTTAAAGACTCAAAGTTCTTGTGATACAGGTCTTTCACTTGTTTGGTTAGTGTTACCCCAAGGTAATTTATGTTGTTTGTGGCAATTGTCAAGGGTGATGTTTCTCTGATTTCTTTCTCAACCCTTTTATCATCTGTATATACTAGGGCTACTGATTTTCTTTAGGTGATCTTGTAGCCTGCCACACATCATCTGCAAATAGTGAACGTTTGACCACTTCCTTTCCAATTTGTATCCCCTTGATCTCCCTTTGTTGTCATGTGGCTCTGGCTAGAACTTCAAGTACAATATTGAAAAGGTATGGAGAGAGTGGACAGCCCTGTCTTGTTCCTGATTTTAGCAGAATTGCATTGAGTTTCTGTCTATATAGTTTGATGTTGGGTGTTGGTTTGCTGTATATAGCTTTTACTATGCTTTGGTATGTTCCTGTTATCCCAGATCTCTCCAAGTCCTTTATCATGAAGGGGTGTTGGATTTTTTCAAAGGCTTTTTCTGCATCTAGTGAGATGATCATGTGAAAATATTTTCCCAACATTTAACTCTCAGGTAATATCTGTATTTGAGGGTGAGGTATGTTTCTTGTATGCAGCAGTAGGATGGGTTCTGTCTTCAAATCCATTCTGTTAGCCCGTGTCTTTAAATGGGGTGAGTTAAGGCCATTAATATTGAGGATTATTAGTGACCATTGATTGCTCATTCTTCTTTGACTTGGAATCATTGGTGGTGGTGGAATTATGTGTGAAATTCCATCTCTTTGTTCTTTTGGCTGTTGGAAAGTGGGATTATCTAGTGCTTATATTTTTCTGGTTGTAGTTAAATTCCTTGTGTTGGAGTTTTCCTTCCAGAACTTTCTTTAGGGCTGGGTTAATGGATACATATTACTTGAATCTAGTTTTGTCATGGAATATCTTATTTTCTCCATCTATAGTGATTGAGAGCTTTGTTGGGTATAGTAGTCTGGCCTGGCATCCATGGTCTCTTAGTGTTGGTAGAATACCTATCCAGGACCTTCTGGCTTTCAGAGTTATCATGGAGAAGCCAGGTGTAATTCTGATAGGTTTGACTTTATATGTTGCTTGGCCTTTTTTTTTAGCTGATCTTAATATTCTTTCTTTATTCTGTATATTTGGGGTCTTGATTATTATATGGTGAGGGGACTTTTTTGTGATACACTCTATTTGCTGTTCTGTAAGCTCCTTGTACCTTCATTGGCATGTCTTTCGTTTGGTTGGGAAAGTTTTCTTCTATCATTTTGTTGAATATGTTTTCTGCCCTTTTGAGGTGGTTTTCTTCACCTTCTTCTATACCTATTATTTTTAAGTTTGGTCTTTTCATGGTGTCCCATATTTCCTGGATGCTTTGTGTTAAGGGTTTGTTGGACTTAAGATTTTCTTTGGTTGATGAATCCATTTCTCCTAGTGTATCTTCAACACCTGAGATTCTCTCTTCCATCTCCTGTATTCTGTTGGTAATGCTTGTATCGGTAGTACCTGACTGTTTGCCCAGCTTTCTATTTCCAGGCTTTCTTCAGATTGTGTTTTTTATTGTGTCTATTTAAGTTTTCAATCTTTGCACTGTTTGAATTGTTTCTTGCAATTTTTGTTTTATCTTTTCGTCCACTTGTTGCATTTTATGAATTTTTTGGTTTGTTCTTTCTTCCATTTCTTACATTTTATGATTTGCTTTTTCTTCCATTTCTTGAATTTTTTGGTTTGCTTTTCTTCCATTTCTTGTATTTTTTGGTTTGTTTTTTCTTCCACTTCTTGCATTTTTTATTTGTTTTTTCTTCCATTTCTTGCATTTTTGATTTGTTTTTTGGTCCATTTCTTTAAAGGTTTTCCTATATCCTCTTTTAGGGCCTCTATCATTTTCATGAAGTTGTTTTTAAGGTCATTTTCTTCTGCTTCATTGGCATTGGAATGTTGGAGTCTTGCTGTTGTGGAGTCTCTAGAATCTGGCAGTGTCATATTTGTTTTTCTGTTGCTGAGTGTGTTTTTGTATTGTCTCTTTCCCATCTCTTCTTCTGGTGGGTGCAGAAAGAGTCCCTTACTGGTCTTGTTGTTAGGGGACCAACGTTCCCTATTGGTGGGTGCTAGCAAGTCCAATTCTCTGGTAGTTCTTCTATTCCTCTTCCTAGTTCTGGTCCCATTGGTGGAGTAGAAGACCAGGAATCTGGGGTGCTTAGCCCCCGAACTGGTCCCCTGGTCCATTTGGTGGAAGAGAGGACCTGGAATCTGGGGTTGTTGGCTCCTGCCAGGATGGTAAGCTCTGTACAATTCCCAGGCAATCCCCAAGCAGGATTTTATTTCTTAATTCAATGATATCTTTAATTAAATTTGAACTATTTTAACCTTTTGTTCTGTCTTTAATCATGCCTGTCATTTCTGCTCAAGTTCACCTTTCCTTGTGTGTGTATGTGTGTGTAGAAAATAAATCACTTTTCTTTTGCTACCCCTATAAATGCTCCTTACCTAAGAAGTTCATGTACTGAAAAAATAATCTGATCATATTCTTGATTACTAAGGACTTTTTCTGTTTTTTAAACAAATTTTTCTTTCAGCTAAAAACAATCTTGTTTTATATACCAATTGCAGATCCCTCTCCCATCCTTGCTCCCATTACCCCACATCACCCCATCCAACACACCATCTAATCCCTAGGGAATCTGACATATCATTTGGGGCAGAGCCTAGGCCCTTCCCCATGTATCTGGGCTGACAGAGTGTCCCTCCATAGAGAATGGGCTCCCAAAGCCCATTAATGCACTATTGATAAATAATGGTTCTACTGCCAAAGGCCCTATAGCCTGTCCAGTCCACCAAACCAACACCCACATTCAGACGCCCTGTTTCTGTCCTATGTTGGTTTCCCCAGCTGTCAGACTGGGATCCATGAGCTCCCACTTACTCAGGTCAGCTGTTTCTGTGGCTTTTCCCAGCATGGTCTAGACCCCTTTGCTCATCACTCCTGACTCTCTACAACAAATTTCAGGAGTTCAGATGATTGCTTAGCTGCCAATATCTGTTTCTGCTTCCATAAGCTACTAGGTGAAGGCTCTAGGATGGAATTTAAGGGCGTCATCAATCTCATTATAGGGGAAGAGCATTTAAGGTAGCTTCTCCACTATTGCTTAGATTCTTAGTTGGGGGTCATCCTTGTGGGTCCCTAGACATTTCCCTAGTGCCAGATTTCTCTTTAAGCCTATAATGACTCCCTCTACTACGGTATCTCCTTTCTTGCTCTGCTTCTCTATTCTTCTCTCAACTCAATCTTCCTTATCCATCATGTTCTCACCCACCCGTTCTCCACTCTTCTTTCAGCTAACTTCCTCGCCCCTCCTTGTGCTCCCAAACTGCTCGGGAGGACTTGTTGCTTTCCCTTTTTCTGGGGAACCCTGTATGTCTCTCTTAGAATCCTCTTTATTTCCTAGCTTCTCTGAGGTTGTGGATTGTAGGCTGGTTATCCTTTTCTCTATGTCTAATATCCACTTATGAGTGATTAAATACCATGTTTGTTTTTCTGTTCACCTAATACACTTTGTAGATTTTAAATGAATATATTCATCATTTACTTCTTTTAAAAATAAACATTATTGTTGCTAATACTGTATGTAGTGTGTGCCTTATGAAGACTTTGCATAGTAGTGTAGCCTGGGCTTTGAAAATGTCTCCCTACCGTCTTCCTTCTGGTCACCTCATCCACAGTTTTCTTATTGCATCCTCCCCAGGCTCCTTCATAATAATTAAAAACTCAGTTTATTTTTCTTTAATATATATAAATGTGTGTACACACATGTGTGCACCATTTGTGTACTTGGTGCCACAGAAGTCAGAAAATTGTGTCATATTTCCATTGTTCTGGAGTTACAGAAATTTATGGACCACCAGGAGGGACTCAGGACTAAGCATTTGGTCCTCTCAAACAGCAGCAAGAACTTTGAATGCAGAGCTATTTTTTATCACTGACCTTATTATACTTTCTGTCTACTTTTCAAATATTGTGTTTACTTCCTACGAAATAAAATGGATTGTTTTAGACAATGAAATGAGAAGAGAGAAGTCTCTTTCACTTCCCCAATGTTGTTTCTCCCTCTTGGAATTAACTGTAAAATAAAAGTTTTCATTTTATTGAGTAATGCAAACAAACCTACATGGAAGTGACTTTTCCTGAGCTCACACATTACTCTCATGTATCTATTAGGAGTTCTTCCCATGTTTTTGCGTCTAATATGAGAAGTCACCTGCAGTGTTGCCGTTTCCTCCTTCCCTGTATCAGTGCTTGCTTTGGTTTCTCATTGTGGCTGCAGATCTCCCAGGTGTACACTCTCCTGTTTAAATCTCAGTGTTATATGGTAATTAGGCATTCCATTAAGAAATAATTCTGTTCCAAATGCTAAAAATTAGAGGTTTATAAAATCTTTTTTTCTTTTTAAATACCAGCTAATTGAATGCGTATTTCTTTTAAATACCAGCTAATATCAGTGTAACAGATATATATGATCTGTTCTTATTTAACTGGTGAGAGTGAGGCCATCTCAAAGTTAAGGTTAAAGAGATATGCTCATTCTACATAAAATAAATGCTTAGCTGTTAGGAAAATTGTAAATAATATATGGTTTAAAACTTCTAAAGAATGTTTACCAGTAAACAAAAGCAAGATGCCATTTTTGTATATTTAATGATATTTCTTCAATTGTTTCTAATTCTTCAGGCTCACCCTGTGATCCCACGTTCATCTTGGGCTGTGCTCCCTGCAATGTGATCTGCTCCATTATTTTCCAGAATCGTTTTGATTATAAAGATCAGGATTTTCTTAACTTCATGGAAAAACTAAACGAAAATGCCAGGATCCTGAGCTCGCCCTGGTTTCAGGTGAAGTAAAGATCTTTTCCTTCTGGGAACACCTTTGTAATCTTTCATTCTCACAGGTCAAATTCAATATGCACCAAGAAGTGAGGTGACCAGACACCATGGTTCTGAACAACATATTATGAAAAGAATATGTAGAAGGCAGATCTAAGTCCATTTGCTATACAAATAGCAAAGCTGAAGGGCAAACTCCGGGTTGGCTCAAGCCTGCTAGGTCTCTATCTATTTCCAACAGATGTTCACTGAACTGTTTGTTTATTAGATTGCATTCAAATCCAGAGATGCTGCCAACTGTTCACAGGACATTATTCTATGAATATTTCTAATCCTCTTTTCTATTATTAAACATATATATCCTGAACATATTGCTAGGCAGGAATATTTTAGTTTAGAAAGAATATTCTCTTAAAGGGTAAAGAATATTAATGGCAATGAAATCTGCCAGGAAACGCTAAGTAGTTTTAGTGCTTTGATGTGTCAGCTGGAATCATAGTTGACAAACAGGTAGAAGATGAGTGATTTAATGCTGTGTGACCCACACCCATCTTCTCAGAGTTGTCCTAGGCACACGTGGCACCTCCTGTACTCTCCATAAAGAATGGCTGTGATCCAGGAACTCAGGGCAACAAGGCACCATGCATTCAGACATGACTATGTTAAGCAAATGCATGGTGTGGTATGGGAAAGACAGAGTTAAAATGGTTCATGTCCTGTGGAGACAGACACAACTCAAGAGATGAAGCGGTGCAGAAAGGGCTGAGGTAGATGTCTTAATTGCCACCAGGGAGGGCCACTGTGATGTCTGGGTCTTGGCTGCATCCAGGACCGATGTCTGGGTTCATGGTCCTGTATCAGCCAGGGTCTGTGTTGATGTCCATAGCTCCTGATAGCACTGAAGGCAAAGATGGAAGGACTGCACAGAGTTAGTCTTGACACTCACTGGCTGCATCACTAGGGGGAACAGGCTCTGTATTTCTTCTGAGAAGCACACTGGAACTAATCCTGTTGACAGGGGTGTGGAGCAGGCCCAAAGAATGTGCACCTGGGAGATCTGTACCAGATAAAGAGGATATTCAATGCTATTAGGAAAACAATATATTTATTTGCCAGAGAGAGAGTTACACAAGCTAGGAGTTAGAAGCGTGGCTGGCTTCCAAGAGAAAAAGGGAGGGTCCTTTTCCTTTCACTTCCTTTTATATCTACCTGTGTCAGTTTACATGTCCCTGCCCTCATGGGCAGATAGCTTTGTGGGGTTCACTCCTACATCTGCCATATGGTTTCTTGAGTGTGGGAGAGCTGACCTCCCTCCCCCCCCCCGCTGCTTGTGGAAGTTGGGACAGTTAGCCCTGAGGTCATAAGAGCAGGAGAGCTGCTCTTGCAGACACCACTGAAGAATGCAGGGAGCAGACCATGCACCTTGTCTGGGCAGCACAGCAGAGCTGACAGTGTCCACAGGGTCAGGTGACTCAGCCATGAGGTTGTGAGTGTGGGAGAGCTGGTCTCACTGCTTGCCTGTCATGGATGGTGTGGTTGGGGAGAGATGCTCCCTTTACCCTCAGCCCCTCACCACCTGAGGCAGATGAGGGAGCTGACCCTTCCCCTTACCAGTCCTAGCCTGGGCAGCAAAGTATAGCTGACCCTGTTGGCAGAGGCACAGGTGAGCTGGCTCAGAGCGTGTGAGAATGGAAATGCTGACCACACCTCTTCATCTGCCATGTGGTGGCAAGGGTGAGGCCAACATGTCCTTCTCACCTCTCTTCTGCCACCTGTGGTGTGTGAGGTTCCTGACCTTCCTCCTTAACAGCTTCAGCACCTGGGAAAGTGGGCCCTGCCCCTCCCCTGGGCAGTACAGCAGAGCTGACCCTATTGACCCCATTGATTGGGGTCGGGACTGAGTGAACCAGCCTAGAGAATGTGAACATGGCAGATCTGGTCCCTCCCTTCATCTGTTTTCTGGTGGTATCGATTGCAGAGAGAGTACCTTCCCTTCCTTGCAACCTGTGCCATGTGGGAGGGCTGGCCCTGAGGTCATCAGAGTGGAAGAGTGGCCCCTGCACCATGCCTGAGTAACACAGTCTATCTGACCCTGATATTGTATGTGTGGAAGAGCCAATTCTGGGGGTATGAAAGAAGCCCATTGCTATAAAGTGTGAACTAGCCAGGAGAACACCATAGAGCTTACCCTGGTCATGAGGTCAGAGGAAGAGTTGAAGGGATGTCCAACACAGAAACTACCTAGACCCAGAACTAGGGCCAATTTTAGATGCACCTCAATACCCACCCCATCTGTGATCTGCTGGAGCACATGGAGGGGCTGGTCCTACAGGCCCAGGCTACAAGATCTTCACAGTGCTGGGCAACAACAAGATTTCCAAGTAAATTCCCAGTAAGGGCCTGGTTTTTATAATGTAATAAAAACCAAGAGGCCTCAAGCCAGACCAGTGACTCCTTGCAGTGAACACATGCAAGCAAAGATATAAGGGTAAAGGGGTTTACTGTGTGACTCTCTGTGTCACACTGCAACTTCCATGAGACTTTTATCTCTTAAATTCATTTTATTTTATTTGGGGGGGTTGTAAGGGCTGTGGGTGGATGTGAAGGGATCCATGAGGTAAATGGGATCGAGATGCACAGTGTGACAGACACAAAAAATAAATACAAACCAGTTTAAAAAAGAATGGCTGTGATCATAGAGAATTTTCTAAGGGCTGTGCTGCACTTTTCTTTCAAAGGCTCTTGGAGCCTCACCCGCTTCCTTTCATGCCATGGGCCAGGTTTCAGGAGTTCAAATGCATGTGATTTTTTTATGCAAATCACGGTGTCTGTCTCTCTTCACTGCTGCTGTCTCCTAAGACCTGTAAATGACAATGATTTACATCATATTTATTTCAGACTTGAGGGAATAAGTGGAAAAAGCTGTCAGTCAATTCTCATAAATATCTTTTATACTGAAAAGGATCTGTGAATGTGGAAACTTAATTATGATCTTTGATCATTTGGTCATATCTCTACTATCAGGAGAACTGTTACACACTTGAAAACAAAAACCTACTTCTTCTGTGAGACACTATATCTTATTCACATCAGATTCTATAAACCTGAGTAGATTTTGCTGTATATTATGGATATGTGTATTTCCTCATATCTGCTCCTTTAAAAAGTTTTTTTTTCAGCAAGGACTGGAGAGATGGATCAGTGCTTAAGAGTGTGTGTTAATCTTCCTATTCTTCCAAAGGACCTGAGTCCAATTTTTAGCATCCATGTTAGGTGGCTCAAAACCACTAGCTCCCGGGGATCTGATATCTTTGGCCTCCAAGACACCCACACATACATGGTACACACATGTATGCATGCATATACATGCCATGTACGCCACTAAAAGTAAAACAGTACATCTTGTCAAAAATGTTTTTGATTTTGTAGGTCTGCAATAATTTTCCTTTACTAATTGACTACTGTCCAGGAAGTCATCACAGAATAAGAAAAAATATGGATTATATCAAAAGTTACTTTATGGAGAAAATAAAAGAACATCAGGAATCATTGGATGTTGCCAATCCTCGAGACTTTATTGATTATTACCTGATTAAACTAAAGCAGGTAAAATTTTAACATACATTTATTTTATTGTTTGAGCATTTTGTGGTTTGCTGAGCACCAAAATGTTTATCAGAGATGGTTTACATCAGTTGTAAAATGAAAAGTAAAGATCCAGAAACTATTGCTGAGTTTCAAACTTCAGGCAGAATATCAGAAAGGCAAAGCAGCTGGGCACTAACTTTGTACCTCTACTTCAGGGTGAATGGGATGATCCTATCTCCATTAGGTGAAACAGCTTTATTCATCAACCAGTAAGAGAAACATATATTTTTTGGTTGTGAGCCTAAGCCTCACCCTCCCTGGGGAAATGAGGGGGTACTGGGAGGAGTTGGTGGGAAGGCATTGTAGGAGGGGTGGGAAAAGGAATTGGGATTGACATGTAAAGGAACCTTGTTTCTAATTTAAATTTTAAAATAAAAATGAATATTAAAAAAGATAAACATATATTCACAGCATGCAGAAAGGCATACCCCCATTATCTCCTTTTTCTGTCTAAATAAAAAGGAAGAATTTAATTTTAACATAGTAAAACTACATATGACAAAACTGTTATCAAGCAAGAATTATAATTCCAACATTTAGTCCACTAATATTTGGCAAAATTTAAGGAAAATATTCTATCATCTATCCTATCTTTTGTGAGTCTAAACTTTTACATGTAACATCTTTTTTTATTTTATTTTATTTTCCAGTTTAAATTTAGATAAGAAACAAGGTTGCTTCACAAGTCAGTTCCAGGTCCCTCTCCCTTTCCCTCCCCTCCTCCCGTGCCGTCTCCCCAACCCCCCTCCGTTATCCCCGCATTCCCCCAGGGAGGGTGAGGCCCTCCATGGGGGTGTGCATAGTCTGTCATTTCATACAGGGCAGGGCCTAGACCCTTCCCCAAGAGTTCAGGGTGAGAGTGCACCTCACATTGTTCTATGGGAGTCCAAAGTCCGTGTGTATACTTGGGATGGGTACTGATCAGCTGCCCAAGGCTCAATAGATTACCTAGGCCTCCTCACTGACACCCAGATTCAGGGGGTAACATCTTTTATCATAACTAAGGAAAACCATAATGGTAACTATCTGTCTTCAGCTCCATCAAAGACCCCAGAAGGATAATATTAAACTCTAGAATGAAGTGGTTTGGAGAGAACTATGCCCATATTCCCACACAGTGTTTATGAATGTTTGTCTTCATTTAAATGGAGTTGGTTATAAATGGTTAATGATCACAGTCAATCTCTTTCTAAAGAGAAAAGGAATATGTGTAGAAAGGAATACTTCGTATTGGTATGGATTTTGCATTATTGATAAAATTTTAAGGTCATTTTTGTTATCTGTTTCTACTCTTGTTTTGGGGTTTATACACCTTTTTAATGATGAAACATATACTTAAATACAGATTATAGATGGCCACTCAAATAGTTATGTTAGGTTTTCTGTATATAAAATGATATACTTCAAAAGGATAGGTATTCTTCAAAACCTTTCAAAGACCTACCGAATATGGCATTTAAAATGGTTTATTAGGGTTTTTCACAACAATGAGACACAAGTGCTCCTGTCACAACACTTTGCTGCAAAGAAAGGATGTAGTACTGCCTTCTTGCATTTGCATAAAATCTTGACAATTCATCTAAATTCATGTTGTTTCAGTACTTCGTCATTCTTTGTAGCAAAATTATTTTTCACAATTTAATAGCACAATAAACTTACTCGTCATAGATGGTCATTTGTGTTATTTCTACCTGTGGCTCCTCATATGTATGGACATGTTTCTTCATAGCTTATTTTCACTTCCTCTGTCTATATCCCCAGGACTTGCATTTCTGATTCAAGTGATAATACATATCTCTCTTGACCAGCTGCAAACTATTCATATTAATATACTATTCTGTATCTATGAGATCCCAATAGCTGCCAAATGTTGTAATTTTGAAACTTTATTATTAACATCAACTCAGTGAGTGTGAAGTGAAACCTCAGGGCAGATTTGATGGGTATTTTTTAAAATAAACAGTGAAAATGGACATATTTTTAGGTGCTGTTTTGCCTTTCTGTGTCTACAGAAAATTTATATACAAATATTTTTCCAGTGGATTGCTTGCTCTGTGGAGCTATAGAATTGTGTGTATATCTAGATACTAATCTTTCCATATAAATGACATTGAAGCATATTTACATCCTGTATGTTGTCCTTTCTCCATTCTTATTTATGCCCTGAATGTATTATCTTCTGTCATGGATGAAGTCTGGTTTATATGTGTTTTTGTACCTTTTTTCTGAAATCTATGAGTACAAATAATAAGGAACGAGGCTTATCCCTATTTCACTCTGGTATCATGCTTCTCTTCACGTAGTTACATTGCCGTTCTGTCTTAACTTGCTTAACACCCTTCCTTTACATAGAACAATATTGGAACTCAGTTTTAAAAATCTTGGACATCGATGTTTGGATTAACTCCTGGCTATCAAAGTTCTGTAACTCTTGAATAAGGTTTTTAAACAATTGTTTTATGTTTGATGCATCTGTTTTATTTATTTTGTAATATGTTGTTTCGAGAATCTCATATGATGCAATTTGAACACAACCCTCAACTTTCATTATTCTCCTCTCCATCCTCTCATCTTTTCCCATCAACCATTGTGATTTTTTTCCATATCTTTACCCATTGAGTTCAGTTTCTGCTCCTCACCTAACCTCAGGCCTGATACATGATCAACCTACCAGGAGTCACATAATTGAAGTAAATTGACTCTTCCCTTCCCCGAAAATAATCTGCTAGTGGATTTCATATTTCCTCTCCCCACTTTGTGCTGGGTTTTTATTGGTGAAGCCTACACAGTTTTTGTGCAGGCTGACACAGTCACTTCAAGTTCTTATGTTCATGTGTCCTTTTGTGTCCAGAAAACACTTCTTCCTTGATGTTATTGGTCACTGATGGCTCTTAATATTTCTGCCCCATCTTCTACAAAGATACTTCAATCTTCTGGAGAGGAGTGTGTCATGATTTAGGATTGAGCAGGTCGCAATACTTTATTCTCTGTACATAGAGCAGTTGGGTGTCTCTGTATTAATTGCCGTCTTCTGTAAGGAGAAGTTTCTCTGATAAAAAAGTAAGAGAGTTGTCATCTATGGATATAGTAGTACATCATTAGGGAACATTTTACCTCTATGCTCCTTAGTCCATTGGAATAACAGGCTTGACCGCCAATTGTAACCCCTTTTAAACAGTGGCAGATATGTGCCTTACCTAAAAAAGTGGACCTTAGATCAGATCAGAAAGTTACTGTTTGCTCCCATGAGTTTGGTGTAACTATTGCACTAGTGGGCACTACTTATCAGCCAAGGCATTGTTGTAACTTGTAGGTTCACAGCTGGTGACTCTGAGAATTACTTTTCTCCCCTACTTACACACATATTACATTCCACCACCACAAATACTAGCCAATAAGGATGAAGTTTCTTGATGAGTAGCAGATTGATTTCATTGTTTTTTGTGGCTGAAATATGTAGTGTCAGCAAATAGGGTTTTTGTCAAGTTTTGGAGAGTAACCAAGAATATTGCCAATTACCTGTGATACTTAATGTTTTATGTGGCTCTATTGGCCAGTGACTCAAAAGGATGTAATGTTTTACTGGTCCTGGGGCATTTATCTCAAGGTTAGACCTACCACACATTCTTCTTCATATGGTTTTGCTAGGAGAAAATAAAAAAATGAATAAATGTTTCTTTTATGTTTTTAAGGCATACAAGTATAAAACTATATACACTTATGTGAGGATAATCACATCATTGCAAGAGTTAGGCTAGTTAAGGAATTTAGGGTGAAATTGAAGGTTATAAAAATCTGTGCCATCTTCTTTGAAATCATGTACTAATTTCTCCTCTACTCTACATTCCAAGATATTTGTTGGTGACACTATAAAACAAAAAAATTGTAGAAGACTTATTATAAAAAATTGTACATAAATAAAACATCATGTCAAATTAACTAGATCCAAAGTATATACAACTCAGTAAACTCCTTCTTTACAGGTAGAATAACTATTTGGCATGGAAGCTATGGAGTTTTACTTTTAATTTTACTCTTTCATTAACAAGTATACAAACTTGTGTAAAACTGTAGAGCCATTGTAATCAGATGTGTTTGCCAAATTATCACATCAAATTATTCTTAGGCAAACCACAATCAGCAATCAGAATTTTCACATGAAAATCTGGCGGCCACTGTGGGTGATCTGTTCGGTGCTGGCACAGAGACAACGAGCACAACGCTGAGGTATGCTCTCCTGCTCCTGCTGAAGCACCCACACGTCACAGGTAAGGACCCACAGTGCTCCTGTATGATGATGGAAAGACTCTTCTAGTATCATGTGCGTTGTTATTCTTAGAGAAGTCTCAGTCCTTGACCTTCTGTGCCAGTTGATGGCTGTAATGACTGAGAGAAACAAACTCTGTCTGTCTGAAAAGCAGTCATGTTATGCTTAGTGTTTGAGTTCTCTAGAAGGTAAACAGCTACAGGTAAGGCCAGGGTACATTTTCCTGTGGATACATGTTTTTCTGCTCTAAAAAGTCATGTCGTTAAGAGGTTCAATGTCGCTGGATTATGTTGAAGTCTTTGATCCATTTGGATTTAACTTTGTGAATGGTGATAGGGATGGATTTATCTGCAATCTCTATATACCCACATTCAGTTATGCCAGCACCATTTATTGAAAAAGCTTTCTTTTTTTCCATTGTATAACTTTAGCTTTTTTGTCAAAAATCAGGTGTTTGTAGGTGGGTGGGTTAATGTCAGAGTTCTGAGACTGAATGAGATATTGTGCATTTTGAGAAGTATCCAAAATATTTGGATTCTTTAAAAGCATTTTCCATTGATGTAGAAAATGTAGATTAAGACAGTTTATCACTTCAGAAGTCCATTTACTTAATTTTTGTTGAACAATGATTCATTTCAACTGTACCAATAGTGTTTCCTTTTACATTGTACTTAAGAACAGCTCCTGTGTTTCAGCATATATGAAACACACCCTCCTTCCTGTATCCCATATATACTGCATGATAAAAGCACAAATATGAATCAAAATTTGTATTTTAGAATAGGAGGAGATAACAATAAGTAACCAAGAAATCTTCACCAAATTACTGAAACAACAGGATGAGGAATGAGAAAAATAGAACAGGAAATGTGATGTTGAATCATAAATGTTAGTTGTACATGCATACAGTAAGAGAAACAACCTGTGGATCTGTGTCTACAGACCCTTGAAGACTCTTCTTCCAAAGCAATGGAAGTTTAATAGACAACAATGTTGTATACAGGATGCTGGCCTTGTTGAAGTTCCCTCCCTATTCCCATTCAGCAGGTGACCCCTCTCCCCGATATAAATTATTATAAGAACTAAGTCAAAGAAGCCCTTTACCTGACACATTGATGATTGACAGGGAATGAGCAATGTATAGGGATGAAAGGGGAAGTCGGGAACATTTGAGTCCCAGAATTCTGCATGTCAGAGCCCTTTCTGTTTCTTATTCCATGAATGTGAGCAACAGGGTCTATCCTCCACATAAAAGGAATAAATCAGCCCTTCTTATTTTACCAACTTAATAGAAAGGAGTTTCCATGTATTAATCAGAATGGATTCAAAACTTTAACCAAAACCTGACAAATAGAATTTTAAGTCTGAATAGAAACATGAAACCTTTGAGGAACATACCTCAGGCACATGTAAACTGTTCTCATCAAGACTACACCAGAATTCTCCAAATCAGCTGGCTTCTTGTAAGTTTACAAAACCAAAGGTAGATAAGAACTCCAAGTTTGCCATAATTTTTATCCAATTTTCCATTTCATCAGAATACTTGTGAGAATGTTTTTTCATCCTAATATCTGAAGTAAAGTCACAGGAAGTCATGGAATCTAGGAATCTTAATGCCTATTGTGGGAAAGTGGGAGTATCAGAGAGGTTGCTGGGTACCAGGTCTGGGAAGCTCCCAATTCAGTATTTACCATGTGAGTGTTGTAGGGGTTTCACAAAAAAGTGAGAGATGAAAGAGAAACAATTTTTAGTATGATGTTCCTTTTAATTGAGTATATATTCCCAGGATATAAAATACATAGTTAAATTTCCAGTATAATTCTAACACAAGAAATGGAAAATTACAAAAAATGAAAATGTATCTGTTTATCAAAAAAACTGCTAATAATGGAAATAAACATAATTTTTATGATAATTAATAATATTTACATAATTACAATTACTCTTACAATAGATATTTTTACAACAAAGTAGCAAATTCCAATCTGCTGTTTTTCCCTTTTTCATTGAAAATGTGTTTTTCTTACATAATACCTTAAGACTATGTTTTCCCCTCCCTTTATTCATTGCTGTTCCTCCATATCTTTTCTCACATCCAGACACCCTTGTTTTCTGCCTCTCATTAGAAAACAATTAGACTTCTAAATAATAATAATAATATATAATTTTGATGGAGACATTCTATTTAGGGCTTAGTATTCCCAGGTCTCTCACTGTCTACATAATGTCAGGTTAAGTGTTTCTGTATCTGTTGCCATCAACTGCAAGACCAAGCTTCTCTAAAGATGGCTGGGAAAAACCGATCTATGAGCATAGCAGAATGTCACTGGGAGTCTTTCAATTGCTATGTTTTTGTTGTTATTGTTTTTTTTTTTACTTTTAGAAAAGAAGTATTTGGTTTTACCATAGGTTTCTGGGCTATCTAGTGTTCAATTATTGACCAACCAAGCATTTTCAGGAGTGGCTTTCATACCATGGGGTGGGCCTTAATTCAAATCAGTTCTTGGTTGGTTACTCTCACAAGTTTTGTGCCACCATTGCCCTAGCATATCTTGTATGCAAGACACCATTGTTGACCAAAGGGTTTGTGGCTGGGTTGGTGTGTATGCTCTCTTTTGATAGAATGCAGAGTGCATTCTTGTACTAAGATGCTGGAACATAGGGGTGAAGGTTCTATGTAGACATCCTATTAACTTCTCCATGTTCACAGTGTTGTGTAGGTGTTCCTCCAGGAATGGGGTTTTGCTGTCTCTTTGTTGTGAGCAACCCATTGTGCTGGCTACAGTCTTGATTGTTTGGACATTTCATGGAATGCTTTTGACCAACAATCAATCAGATGTAACCTAACCCTAGTACTAGAAGATTCGTTTGATGATAAGGGATGTTCAGTTAGGGCTATTCGATTTTTGTGATATCTTGTTTTTTTAATTCTTTCTATATTTTGGCTATTAGTCCTCTTTGGGATGTGCTGCTGGTTAAAATCTTTTCCGATTCTGCAGCCTGCAGTTTTGTCCTAATGATGATGTCTTTTCCATACAGAAACTTTTCAGTTTCACAAAGAACCAATATGTTATTTGTAATGAAGTGAGTTGAAAGTGGAAGGGTATATGTGTTTTGCATGTATTTGTTCATATACGTGATGTAGAAACAACTGAAGAATTCATATCCCATATCTAAAAGTCATAAATGTTGTACATTTGTGGGCATATAAGAAAAAGTCATTTTACAAATATGAGTATATTTCAGAAGTAGGTGAAAAGGTCGATCTTGTTCAATATGGGGTGTTTTGAGAGTTTAAGAGTTTTTTAAATGTAGACATGGAACATACACACGTATACACACACATGTTCTTAAACACATATACATTAGAATGTGACTATAAGAGAATATTGTATTTAGATAGAGATTTAGTATTTGACTTCTTATGTCCTTTACCACAGACCAAAGCTTGGACACTAGATTGTTTTAATTGATAGTTTTAAATACTTATACTTTGTAGCCATTATGGCTAGTAAATAGTAAGTATATGCTGATCTATCATAATATCTATATAGAAAGATAATGATATAAACCTGCAACACAGCATTTCTGTATAAATATATGTAAAAATGCTTTTAACCCTGAATGAGTATTTATAATTCCATGGAACACCTACATTATGCTGTGTATGGCCTGACACTTTGCCAAACATGTCATGTTTCTATTCCCTCTTTTCTCACTGTGATCAACCAGCTAAAGTCCAGCAAGAGATTGATCAAGTGGTTGGCAGACACCGCAACCCCTGCATGCAGGACAGGAGCCGCATGCCCTACACAGATGCCATGATTCATGAGGTCCAGAGATTCATAGACCTCGTCCCCACCAACCTGCCCCATGCTGTGTCCTGTGATATTAAATTCAGGGACTACTTCATTCCCAAGGTAAACTTGTCTCTTCTCTGCTGCATCTCTGTCCTCTTGATGTTCCCAGGTTCACAGTGTTGTTCCAGTCCTATGAGCCACCCAGAGCTGCTTGTGGTTTGTACTGCTCCATGATCAGAAGGGCAGCGCTACTACAGGTACAGAGATATCTGGTAATGATGCTTCCACATTTGCTCTCTCTTCCAAACACTGTTGGGCAACGCTTAGGTATTTCCGTTTGAATGTTCAAACATTTGTCAAATTCACAAAACTCTTTTCTAGATTTTATCATTATGAGATTTTATCTTCAAACTGGAAAGAATCGATATCCCGAATTCTTCAACTCCTTAATGAGGCTACATCATTCAACCATTTATATGTGATGTGATTTATTTTCCATGTTTCTTTTCAATAATGTAGCCTGTAAATATCTTTTTAGAGATTTCCTGAATTATTAATGTCTGTTATTTTTAGTCTAGTGCCTCTTCTATTCTTTGCATCTGCTTAAAGAAGACATTTTATGGAATAATTTTGTTGGACTTATTTTTATCTGAAAATGAATTTTATTATTTCTAATGATGTATCTATAAACATATGTGTTATTTGAAGATGTTACATGGGCTAGTAGTTTTCAATGTACTTTTTGTATTCCTGTATTCCTAGTTTCTCTTTGGTGAGATGAATTTCAGGATAGTGATGAACAGGCCTGTTTACAGTAGGCATCACTGTAGTTAGAGTTTCCCGCCCTGACTTCCTGATCACAAATAACCAGCAGTCACTTCACAAACAAGTGATTTGGAGATATAATACTAATTGTAAATGCATGGCCAACATCTCAGACTTTCTACTACATAACTCTTACAATTAATTTAAACCACATTTTTTGCCATGTGGCTCATGGCTTGTTACATCATTTTTCTACATGCCCTGCTTCTTCAGTGGCTGGCATACATGTCCTCTGACTCTGCCCTGTTCTTTTCCCATCATTCTCCTAATTTGGTTGTTCCACCTATAATTTCTGCCTGGCTACTGGCCAAACAGCTTTTTATTCAATCACTCACAGTGGCAAATCTTCACCCTATTTGTTATTATTATTATCATTATTTCACAGCACATCATCTGTCATGTTTCTGCTAAGAATGACAATTGTAACTCTAATATCTCCATATCAAGTTTGATGTTTTAGGGACACACTGATAGTTGTGTAGATCAGATAAAAATTTTGGGTCTATTTACTTAAGGAAGTATGAGATATTTTATTCTGGATCCAATTATGTATGATCATGGCACAGGACCATAGATTTTTTTTACTTTGAGATAAATATTATTCTCAAAAGTTGTCTCTTTTTTAAATTGTTCTTTGAACCCATTTTATGTGTCTATGTATTGTTTCCTCTTTGAAGACAATATAAAACTTCTTATTGAGTACCAGATTTTACAGATAAGAAATCCAGAATTTTTATACGAAAATCTTCATTCAGAAATGATCAACTTCTTTCTCCTGGAGAGCCTTTTTTTTTTCGAGTGGGGTGGTGCAAAAAGATATTGATAAGTTTTCAGGTACTAACATCATGTAGAGATGATGGAACTAATTTTTCCATGTAGCATGGAGTTTTGCGTTGTGATAACAGATTTAGTATATGGGTTAAGTTACCAGAGTGCTCTGTTTTGCTAAAAGACACTCCCAAGGTAAGATCGTTAAGGGGTCTATGGCTAATATACAAAACTCATTTATGTTTATGTCATAAACAAAAAGGTAAGTAGAACAAAGGACAAGGTTAGAACAGTATATCTCCTCATAGCTTCCTAGGGTTTAAGGTCCAGTTTGAGGAGAGTGTTGCCTCAGCTGAACTTATATCCCATTTTCCCTCTGTGGCTGGATGATGTTATGACTGGTCTCTTTGTAATCTACTCAAGTAGAATATAACATTATTTTCTTTTATGAAACAACCTGGCTATTTCACAGCTGATTCTCCCATCTGACAAATAGGACAAGTGATTATTTAACAGAATTATTTTATCAGATTATTTTATCATCTCAGCAGATCTAATAGGATAAGAAAGAACCAGTAATCTTTGCCATAACTGTCTAGTAGATATCAGGCTTTCTAGTTCATAAAATCTTTGCTGTCCCTTTAGAGACATTGTCATTATATCAGAGAAGCAGTCACAGGCAATGTGTAAACAAATGGATATGAATATAATAATTCAAGTCCTATTGACATTAGAAGTTAATTTTCACATAATTTACATATGTCAATAATAGGCTTTTTAGTTTACAAAATATAACCATATTTGGTTTATCCAATTCTGACTATCTGTGGCAACCCTGTGAAAGCTTTTAATCCATGTACCTAGAAACTTTGATATAATATGAGGTTAGTTTGTGTGCTAGTTGAAGAGAGCTTGCCAGATCTATCTCCCAACAATTTCTGGGTATCTTCAGAAGTTGTATTGATTTAACTCTCATCAGATCATGACATTATAACTTACCAATAATCTTATTTGGATTTTATTTCATTTTCTCCCTCTCCTCCCCATTCCATTACTTCCTTTCTTTTTCCCAGTCTTCATCCGGTTTTTCTGACACATATACATATATACATTTCTGTGTTTGTGTCTGTGCATTCATATAGATGGATTGCATATATGACTACTCTGATACATAGCCCTACATTTATTTTCTTATTATATATGTATATATATATTGTAAATAAGAAGAAAGTGGTATTATTCTTCCCAAATTTTTCCTATTGTTCTTAATGAATGGTCTCCTATTCTGTCAACACAGTCAATGAACTATTTCATCTGGAACCTGATTGGTATGTGTGGTGTGTAGACAGATATGATGAGCTATAGCGAACAGTGGTTAGAGAAGATTGAGTCTAATCTGAAGGAAAGGAAGAGACTCGGGAGTTTTAGTCCAAGTACTCATGTGAAATGTCACTGAAGGCACTTTAGTCATGCCACTGTGCCTGGCCTCAAACTCCTCCCTCCTAATGTGCCCTGTGTGTTTAAACTTCTGTACTGTTCTTTAAACATTACACCCACTATGGAGCTGAAGGTGAATGAGGTTATTTTCCTAATATGTTTTAGCTTTATGATTTTTTTGTAACTTGATTTCTGTCTGTGTGTTGTTATAGGGAACAACGATATTAACATCACTGTCATCAGTGCTGCATGACAGCAAGGAATTCCCCAACCCAGAGGTATTTGACCCAGGCCATTTTCTAGATAAAAATGGAAACTTTAAGAAAAGTGACTACTTCATGCCTTTTTCAACAGGTAAGAGAAATTCATTTCCATGGACCAGCATCACGAGAATCTAGGCAGTAGATTTCAATGATCAGGGGTACCAGTTTCAGTGTTCAAGCACTGTCATGAAAAAGAGATTTCTTCCCTGTCGCTATATGAAAGTGAGACTTTGATTGCTCATCCATTGTTCAAAATTGAGAAAGCTAGAGTGTACACTATTTGTTTGCTTCCTTTAGCTACATCACAGAAATACCAAAGGAAACAAACTTCATTTACACTTTTCTCACTCACCATGACAATGGAGACATCACAATTTATATTAATGTCTTTTTTGCTGTGTCAATCATCTCCTTTACTATGTAATCACAAGTCTCCAAAATACAGACAATTCATGAAATCCTCAAGTGCCCTTGGTAAACACCTGAATGAACAATACTTATCAAATACCAGTTGGACTAGGGCAATGAGAGAGTCTCCCAGATCTCTGGGTTATTAGGGGTAAATCAGCACATTAATCTCTCAAACCTTATGTATTCATTAATGGCAAACATGGAGCAAGATTCTAATACATGACTTCTTTGCTGCCTCACAATGCATGGGTAATGGAGAAGTATAAAAAGAAATCATATGTAACTATAAAAAGGTCATGAACCATTAGAATAGAGCATTTTTCACAGTTCAGAATGCCAGAAGCTTTGAGATCCTCATGAGAAGATGGAGACATTGTCCTTGTGGCAGGACACTCTGCCCAGATGATTGAGAACCCTCTTCCTTCTCATTCAGGGTTAGAGTCATTGACAATGATTCAGAATCTTCAGTGTGCATGCTGCCTTTGTACGTGCAGCTTCTGTCCATGGCAGTGTTATTTTTGATAATGAACACGGAATTCCTCTTCCTCAGTCTCCCGGGGAGTCTGATTACAGATGTCAACAAACCACACCTAATTAAAAAGTATTTTTGAGCAATGTAATTCTTAATAGTGTAGGTTAATTGAGCAACAAATTTGTTCCACATTTTTCTAATTATCTGTCTTTTCATTTAGCCATCCTTCTACCAACCCATCCAATAACTTATGATCAATTCATAGCCTCTTGTGTCAGTTAAAACCATTGTGATTCTCACATTTACAAATGAGAATAATAATATTTTTTCATTTTTCCCCCCTAGGAAAACGGATGTGTGCAGGAGAGGGCCTGGCACGCATGGAGCTGTTTCTATTCCTGACTACCATTTTACAGAACTTTAAGCTGAAGTCTCTGGTTCACCCTAAGGACATTGATACAACCCCAGTGGTAAATGGATTAGCCTCACTGCCACCCTCCTATCAGCTCTGCTTCATTCCTATCTAAAGAAGATAAGACTTTCTGGCCCTGGCTGTGTTGTTTTCTCCAATCCCCTCTAGACCTTCAATCCATCAGAGACAAAGTGTCCTTCCCCCCCTCTCATGTATTCCCATTTAGTCAAGCCCCAAGAAACACCTGTCAATTATTTTGCAATATCTGGAATCACTGTATAAATGTATTTCTATTTGTTATTCTTTGCAACAGTGTTACTATTCCTTGTGTTAATATGTTTCTTTTCCTGAGAAAAACTACAAATTTCCAGTTATATTACTAATATAATAAGATAATTCATTTTCATTTTTCTTCCTCATGTTTTCAGTAATAAATGTATTTGATTTGTGAACTTTTTCTGAGACTAGCTTAGAATTCAGGTAAGAAATTAAAGAAAATGCAGTTCCCAACACATCATGCTGTTCCACATACTGTGAAGGATAGAAAATGCAAGGGTGAGTGCTAGAGAGATATTTCATCCACCTAAGTGCTTGCCACTCAAACTTGAAGACCTATATCTAAACTCTGGTATGTGTATAATGGCCAGCCATGGTGCTGTGTGCTTGTTACACCAACACTGGGGGGGACAAGAAATTCTTCAATATGGTTGAACCCCCAACCACACCTAATTAATGATCCCCTTTTACCTATCTCAAAAATGAACTTGTCATCTCTCAAGTAACAACATGCAATGATCACCTCTGATTTCCACATATATGTATGTACATATATATACATTCTCTCACATATATGTATCTGATTATGCAAACATATCCACATATCCACATATCCACACAGACATGCAAAACAGGGTTTAAAGAGTAAGGTACAAAACTCTTTGATTGAACATCACTTAGAATCACTGGAGTATTTGGTGCTTGTTTTTTATTAAACTTATTCATTTAATTTAGAAACAATTTTATTTTATATATCAATTCCAGTTCCCTCTCTCTCCCATCCTCCCATGCTACCTACCAACCCACCCATCTAATACCCACACACACTTTCCAAGAGGCTGCCGCCTTCCACGGGGGATCATCCAAGACTGTCACATCATTTGGTGCTGGACCTAAAACCTTCATGTATCTGGGCTGAGAGATTATTCCTCCTTGGGGAATGGGCTCCCAAAGTCCATTTGTACAGTAGTGATAAACACTGGTTCCACTGTAAGAGGTCCAATAGACTTCCCAGGCCTTTAACTGGCACCCACATTCAGAAGGCTTGGTTTGGTCCAATTCTGGTTCCCCAGCTTTACAACTGGGGTCCATGTACTCTCACTTAGTCAGTTCTGCTATTTCTGGGGGTTTCTTCAGTATGGTCTTGACCCATTTGCTCATCCCTCCTCCTTCTCTACAAATGGATTCCAGGAGGTTGGTGCAATATTGCTATGAACATAGTTGAACAGATGTCCTTGTTGTATGAATGTGCTTCCTTTGGGTATATGCTCAAAAACAGAATTGCTGCATCTTGAAGTAAACAGATTCCCATTTTCCTGATTTCTGAAGTAACCATTCAATTTTCCACTCCAACCAGCAGTGGAGGAGTGTTCCACTTTCTCCATATTCTCTCCATCATAGACTCTCATTGGTGGTTTTGATTTTAGCCATTCTGGTAGTATATTGTGGTATCTAAGAGTTGTTTTGTTGTGCATTTCCCTGGTGATTAATGATGTTGCTCAATTTTTTAGGTGTCTTTCAGCAATTTCAAGTTCCTCTTTCATGAAGTCACTGATTTCAGTAACTAGCTTCTTGAGTTCTTTGTATATTTTGGAAATTATTCCTCTGTCAGATGTGAGGTGGTTGAAGATACTTTCCCATTCTGTGTGCTGCTATTTTTCTTGTTGACTGAATTCTTTGCCTTACAAAAGCTTCTCAGTTTCAGGAAGTCCCATTTATTAATTGTCGATATCAGTGTCTTTGATATTGGAGTTATGTTCATGAAGTGATCTCTTGTATTAATTCATTCATGGGTACCTTTTACTAAGAGGTTCAGTGTGGCTGGATTTATGTTGAGGTCTTTGGTCCACTTAAACTTAGGTTTTGTGCATGGCAATAGATAAGGATCTATATGCAATCTTCAACATGTCAGCATCCATTTATGCCAGCACCATTTGTTGAAGATGCTTTCTTTTTTCTATTGTATAATTTTAGCTGATCTCAAATATCAGGTGTTTGTAGGTAGGTGTATGGATTAATTTCAGGGATTTCATCTTCATTTCAATGTTCTACTTCTATGTTTCTGTTTCAATATCAAGTTGTTTTCATTAATACAGCTCTAAAGTAGAACTTGAAGTCAGGGATGGTGATGTCTCCCAAAGTTCCTGTATTGAACAGGGTTATTTTGAATATCCTGGGTTTTTTTTCCATAAAATGTTGAATATTTTTCTTTCAAGTTCTGTGACTAATTGTACTGGGATTTTGAAGGCAGTTGCATTGAATCTGTAGATTACTTTTGGTAAGATCACCATTTTCACTATGTTGATTCTACCTATCCAAGAGCATGAAATATCTTTCCATTTTTCTGGCACCTTCTTTGATTTCTTTCTTTATAGACTCAATGGGTTTAATAGACATCTATAGAATATTCCATCCAAACACAAAAGAATATAACTTCTCATTACACAGTGCATCTTCTACAAAATCAACCACATACTCAGTAACAAAGCAAACCTCAACAGATTTTAAAACATTGGAATAACCTCCTGTATCTTCTTAGATCTCTATGGTGTAAAGCTAGAATTCAACACAAATTGCAGAAAGTCTAAAAACTCGTGGAAATTGAACAGTTCTCAGTTGCGTCACTCCTGGGTCTAGGAGGAAATTTAAAAAAAATTAAAGATGTCCTAAAAATCAATGAAAATTATGACACAACATACCCAAACATATGGGACACTATCAAAGCAGTACTAAGGGAAAAGTTCAGAGCACAGAGTACCCACATGAAGAAACTGGAGAATAGTCACACTAGAGACTTAACAGCAGACCAGAATGCTCTAGAACAAAAAGAAGTAAACTCACCCAGGAGAGTAGAAACCAGGAAATAATAAAATTGAAGGCTGAAATCAATAAAATAGAAACAACGGAAACAATACAAAGGATCAATGAAACGAAGAGTTCATTCTTTAAGAATATCAGATAGGCAAACCTTTATCCAAACTAGCCAAAAGACAGAGAGAGTACATGCAATTTAACAAAATCAGAAATGAAATGGTAGGGGAGAGGATATAACAACAGGCAGTGAGGAAATCTAGAGAATCATTAGGTAATTCTTTGAAAACCTATACTCCACAAATTGTAAAATTTATAGGTAATAGACAATTTTCAGGATAAATATCACTTACCAAAACTAAAATTCAAGAACATATAAGGCATTTAAAATAACCCCTAATGAAATAGAAACTAGTCATCAAAAGTCTCCCAATCAAAAAGCACAAGGTCAGATGGCTTCAGTGCTGAATTCTATCAGAAATTCAAAGAAGAGGTAATGCCAATACTCCTGAAAGTGTTCAACACAATAGAAACTGAAGGGTCACTGCCAAACTGTTTTTATAAGATTACAATTACCTTTGTACCCAAACCACCCCAAGACACACAGGAGAAAAAGAACTATATACCGATATCTCTCAAGAACATTGATGCAAAAATACTCAATAAAATACTGGCAAATAGAAACCAAAAACCCACCAGAAAAAATAACCCACCATGATCAAATAGGATTTTTCCCAAGGATGCAGGGATGGTTCAACATATGAAAATCCATCAATGCAATCCACCATATAAACAAACTGAAAAAGAAAAATATCATGATTATTTATCTCATTACATTCTTAAATAATCCTTAGACAAAATCCAACACTCCTTCATGATTAAGGTCTTGGAGAGTTCAGGGATAGCAAGAACATACCTAAACATAATAAAAAGCAATATACAGCCAACATCAGACTAAATGGAGAGAGACTCAACGTAATTCCTCTAAAATCAGGAACAAGACAAGGCTGTCCACTCTTTACCTATATTTTCAATATTGTACTTGATGTTCTAGCTACAGCAAATGAAGACAACAAATTGAGATCAAAGGGATGCTAAATTAGAAAGGAAGAAGCAAAACTTTCACTATTTGCAGATGATACGATGGTTTTCATAAGTGACCCCAATAATTTCTACCAGGGAACTTCTACAGTTGATAAATACTTTCAGCAAAGTGGCAGGATACAAAATTGACTAAAAAAATATCAGTATCACTCCTACATGTAGATGACAAACCATGTACAGAGGTACCTCCACCCTATAGAGGACAAGTAACAGGGATGAATCCACCTGTAGGCCCAGGCCATGCCCTCCTGTGATGTTATTGTCCATAAACGGTAAAAGCTAAGAGGTTAAAACCAGCTTGGAGAAACCTGCAGAAATAGCTGACTGAACACAGGGGATGTCATGGACCCCAGACTGATTACTGGGAAACCAGCATAAGACTTTTCCAGACCCCCTGAACTCGATGTCAGCTCGGAGATTTCGTTAAACTATGGGGCCGCTGGATCAGTATGTATCCCTAGTACATGAATGGACTTTGGAGGCCACTACAAATAGAGGGATTCTCTCTCAGCCTAGACACAAGGGGAAGGGTTAAAGCCCTGCTCCAAATGATATGACATATTTTGAACATCACCTATGGAAGGCCTCACCCTTCATGAGGAGCAGAAAGGGAATGGGATAGGGTGTTGGTGGTGGAGAGGGGAGGAGGGAGGTAGTGGGAACTGGGATAGACATGTAAAACAAGCTTGTTTCTAATTTAAATAAAGAAAAAGAAGGTGAAAATTTAAACATGCCTTTGTCTTGATGTTCTCAGGTTAGAATTAAACAAGCATTTTGCTTTCCTATTGCTAACCATATGCTGCATATGCCTCACTTCTCTTTCCAAAGTAAGTATGGTACTAGGAAGTGTCACATTGGTATAATTTCTAGATGCTACATTCCCTTCTCACTGTATTACAAATAATCTAATGAGAAATGACATTACTGACTATCCTTGTCTTAGTGTCAATGGAGCTAATTCGTCTGGTATTGCTAAGTTCTTACCTTGGGGCCTACTGCAGAGATACATCTCCACATGCTATTCAATGTATATATAGCTTGTTGTGTTACAAAATGTGGCTTTTTGTCTAAAGGGGCTAGAATACTAATATTTTATGTACAGTTATATATTTCTGGTAAAGATATGCTACACAAACTATTCCACTGTTCACAGGCCTTTCTACTTGAATTCAGATATGACACTTATTTATCGCTATTACAGTCAGATTACAAATGAAATTCTCAATTCTAACATAGCATTAACCAGTTTATTGGTTAAACTCTTATCTGTCATGTATATGCCTATCTGTCTACCTATGCATCTATTATGTATCTATCTATGTATCTGAGTATGTATCTATTTATGTATCTGTCTATGTATGTATGTATCTATCTATCTATCCATCTATCCATTATCTCTTCTCTCTCTCATATATCTATGTTTTGGCTCTCCTTCCAATATATGTCTGTCTATCAGTCCAGGCTTCTACCCATCTACCCTATTAGTTCTGTATCTAAGAAACCTGTGAAATTGAAGAAGTAATTTTCTTTTTTTATTAAAAAGATTTTAAAACTTTTTAAAATTAAATTTAAAAACAATCCTATTTTCCATGCCAATCCCAGGTCCCTCTCTTTCCTGATCTCTCATGACTCCCACAATTTCCCCATGCCACCCCCTGTTCTACTCCCCACAGAGGGTAATGTCTCCCATGGGGAAATCATCAAAGTCAATCACATAATTTGGGGACAAGACTAGGCCATCCACTATGCATCTAGGCTGAGAGTGTATCCCTCCATAAGGAATGGGCTCCCAAAACTTGTGAACTAATGATGAACATTGGTTCCACTGCCAGACATACCATAAATTGTCCTGGCTTCCCAAGTGACATCTACATTTAGAGGACCTGCTTTGGTCCTATGTTGGATCCCTTGCTGTCACACTGGGGATCCACTGTTCCTACTTGCTCAGGTCAGCTGTTTCTGTGGGCTTCCTCACCCTGGTCTTGACCCCTTTGCTCATCATTCCTCCCTGTCTACAACCAGATTCCACGAGTTGAGTACAGTGCTTAGCTATGAATCTCTGCTGTCTGCTTGCATCTGCTATTGGGTAAAAGTTCTAGGATGGCATTAAAGGTAGTCATCAATCTCATTATAGAGGAAAGGCACTTAAGGTAGCCTTTCCACTATTGCTTAGATTCTTAGTTGGTGTCATCCTTGTGGAACCCTGAACATTCCCCTAGCTATAATGGCTCCCTCTATTAAGGTATCTCTTTTTGTGCTCTCTTTCTCTATTCTTCCCACACCTCTGATCCCCCATGCACTCCTCTGCCCCTCCTCTTCCTCTTTATACCCTCCCTTTCCATACATACTCCCAATTTACTCGTCCCTTTTATCTTCTCTGGGGGGTCCATATGTTTCTCTTAGTGTCCTCCTTGCTTCCTTGAGTCTCTGGGGATGTAGATTGTAGGCTTACTATCCTGTGCTTTATGTCTAATATCCATAAATGAGTGAGTGCATACCATGTTTTTCTTTCTGGGTCTAGGTTACCTCACTCAGTATGATTTCTTCTAGTTCCATCAATTTTCCTGCAAACTTCAAGACTCCATTTTTTTCCCAATGAGTAGTATGCCATTGTATACGTGTGTTGCATTTTCTTTGTCCATTCTTCGTTTGAGGGGCATCTAGGTTGGAGTAACTCCCTGTACCCTGTTGGACCACCATGGTTTAAAGTTAGAATTGAACAACAGCACAAATTGCAGAAAGCCTTTAAACTCGTGGAAGTTGAAGAAATAATTTTCTTTATAATGTTTTTGTTATTTATCTCGATGCTTGCTGGCATATACTTCTAGAGTATAAATGATTTATTTTGGTATTCTGAAGGCACTTTAAAAATGAGTTATATGAGCCACAGATATATATAGAGAGGGAGGAAGGATGAGCAAAAAGGTCAAGACTGTGCTGGAGAAACTCACAGAAACAACTCATTTGACCAAGTGAGAACACAGGGACACCAGTCGTAGAGCTGTGGAACCATATTTGGACTGAACTAAGCCCTTTTTATGTGCATGCCAGTTAAGAGGCCTGAGGAGACTGTAGGACTCTGACAGTGGAACCAGTATTTATCCCCAGTGTAAAAATGGACTTTTGGAGCTCATTTCCCAAGGAGGGATAATCTCTCAGCCCACATACGTGCCCCAAATGATGTGACAGACTTTGATGATCTCCCATGGAAAGCCTCACCCTCCTTCAGAAGTGGTGGGGGTTGGGATAGGGGGCCTGGTGGGGGGCATGGGTGGATGGGAGTGAGAGGGCAGTAGAGTTGATATGTAAAATAATATTGTTTCTAAATTAAATAAATACATTTAATAAAATACAAGCTATAGTGTACTTGTTGCATTTAGGGAATTAGATTAACTACTGACTCTTGAGTCTTCATTTTCAATATTATTTTTTCTTTTATATCTTAAAGTATCTTTTCCCCACACTTTTGACAAGAAATTTCATTGTAATATTCTTCAATTCACTAGTAATGAGCCTCTTCAGATGCATAACATATTCCTTTATTAAAGATAAACTAACTGAATATTTTATGGGCCTCAACTAATATCCCACTTTTTGTCTCTGACCTGTGTATCTGTATTTTATTATTCATATGTGGTACTTCAGGACAGGCTTTCACGGTGTTTACTTTTTGATTCCTTTTATGTACCATGTA
>NW_024434689.1:0-664 GCF_017639785.1 Mesocricetus auratus | reverse complement strand
AATCCATATATGAGAGAGTACATACCATATTTGTCTTTTTGCGACTAGGTTACCTCACTCAGGATGGTATCTTCCAGTGCTATCCATTTCCCTGCGAATTTCAAGATTCCATTGTTTTTTTTCTGCTGAGTAATACTCCATTGTGTAAATGTACCACATTTTCTCTATCCACTCTTCAGTTGAGGGGCATCTAGGTTGCTTCCAGGTTCTGGCTATTACAAATAATGCTACTATGAACATAGTGGAGCAGATGCAATTGTTGTATGAACTTGCCTCATTTGGATATATGCCTAAGAGTGGAATTGCTGGGTCTAGTGGTATATTAATTTCCATTTTCCTGAGGAATCTCCATACTGATTTCCAAAGAGGCTGGATTTTGTCAAAGGCTTTTTCAGCATCTAGTGAGATGATCATGTGGTTTTTCTTTCGCAGATTTGTAATATGGTGGATGACATTGATAGATTTTCTAATGTTTATCCATCCCTGCATTCCTGGGATGAAGCCTACTTGATCATGGTGGATGATTTTTCTGATGTGTTCTTGAATCAGGTTTGCGAGTATTTTATTGAGTATTTTTGCATCAATGTTCATGAGGGAAATTGGTCTATAGTTCTCTTTCTTAGTTGTGTCTTTGTGTGGCTTGGGTATCAAGGTAATTGTAGCC
>NW_024434688.1:0-672 GCF_017639785.1 Mesocricetus auratus | reverse complement strand
TCTTAAATTGTCTAGGTTATTCTGGTCTCTTCTCTTATAGTTGAGGTCATAAACTTATTTTTAGGAAAAGTGAGTTGTTTGTAATTTTATATTATTATATGATTATAATAATCTTCCATCTGTTTGTCGACAAAAAATCTCCATTTAGGCATGAATTTCTTTTCATTTTTACAAAATTTTATCAGTATGACAACCTTATGAAAAGCTATAATTCCAAAAACTAATGTACCAAAATGTATGGGTGAAATACCTGGAGGCCACAAACCTTCACAGAAAAGTACAAAAACTAAGGGTATTCTCCATTTTAAAAACTACACCACATGGTATAGTGTGTGTGTGTGTGTGTGTGTGTGTGTGTGTGTGTGTGTGTGTGTGTGTGTGTGTGTCTAGCAAGAAACTGGAATGTTACAATGATGCATTTACCTACATGTGTCCTGTACTGAAGACATAGTACATACCTCTGAGGCAGCAGAAGGAAAATTGAAATTGTGCCCTATGGATAAGTCTAGGAGGATATATTGTGATATCATTAGTGGGTGTTGTTTGTTTAGAAATGGATGTTGTATTAAATTGTGACAGACAGATACATCGTAAGTGTTGCCTGACAGCTCTGGCAGAAGCCACACTGCCCATATCATCTGACAAAAACCAGGAAGCAACTGAGAAGGTTTG
>NW_024434687.1:0-24778 GCF_017639785.1 Mesocricetus auratus | reverse complement strand
ATATCTCTTTTAGGGTCCTCCGTGCACCGCAGACTCTCTGGCGGTGGTTTTGTGGGCTGGTAATGCCATTCTCCATGACTAAAATCCATATATGAGTGAGAACATACCATGCTTGTCTTTTTGTGACTGGGTTACCTCACTCAGGATGGTTTCTTCCAGTGCAATAAAATTGCCTGTAAATTTCAAGATTCCATTTTTTTCTTCTGAGAAGCACTCCATTGTGTACATGTACCACATTTTCTCTATTCTCTCTTCAGTTGAGGGGCATATAGGTTCTGGCAGTTACAAATAATGCTGCTATGAATATAGTTGAGCAGATGTCCTTATTGAATGAGGGTACATGTTTTGGGTATATGCCTAAAAGTGGAATTGCTGCATCTTGTTGTAGACTCATTTCCAAGTTTCTCTGGAATATCCATACTAATCTCCAAAGTGGCTGCACTAGCTGGAATTCCTACCAGCAGTGGAGGAGTGTGCCCCTTTCTCCACATCCTCTCAAGCATAAACTGTCATTAGTGTTTTTGATTTTAGCCATTGTGACGGAAGTGAGATGGTATCTCAGAGTTGTTTGATTTGCATTTCCCTAATGGCTAAAAATATTGAGCACTTTCTCAAGTGTGTCTTGAACATTGTGGACTCCTATATTGAGAATTCTCTATTTGGTTCTGTACCACATTTTTCAATTGGATCCTTTGGTGTTCTGGAGTTTTGCTTCTTGAGTTCTTTGTAAATTTTGGAGATCAGCCCTCATTCAGATGTGGAGTTTGTGAATATCTTTTCCAATTGTGTGGACTATTATTTTGTCTTGTTAACTGTGTCCTTTGCCCTGCAGAAGCTCCTCAGTCTCAGGAGGTCCCATTTATTAATTGTTGATGTCTGTATCTGTGCTACTGGTGGTATTTTCAGGAAGCATTCTCCTGTACCAATTTTTTAAGGGTACTTCCCACTTTCTTCTCTAAGAGATTCAGAGTGGCAGGATTGGTGTTTATGTCCCTAACTTCAAGCTCTATTATAGAGCTATAGTTATGAAAACAGTTTGGTATTGACACAAAAGCAGACAGGTAGACCAACAGAGTCAAATAAAAGTCACTGATACAAACCCACATACTTTTGAATACCTGATATTTGACAAAGAAGCTAAAATTACACTGAAAGACCCCAGGCGGGGGACTTTCACGGGAGGGAGACCCGAACCCAAGGAACACCGAGGCCACGAGCTTGGATGCAACAGCAAGAGGCTTTATTGACAATACACGGGTACCCGGGGCATCTCAGTCTCGGGAACTGAGAGCCCCGAGCTGGGGACTCAGGGGTTCTTTTATAGCAAAAAGCGCAGTACAGAAGCGAGAAGCCTAGTTACGGGACCCTGATTGGGTAATTTAAATGAGGCTGGGGCTCAGAACCAGGGCAATTAAGGTTTCTCCCATCTGGACAGAGAGGCAATTAAGGTTTCTCTCAGAACTCAATTCTCGGCCTTGGCCCTATCTGAAGAACAAAGGGTTTCTGTGCCTGCCCAATCTTTCTGGGCTGGCTATGCAGACCATAGACACCTGTGCCCCTATCTGGACAGAGATAGTAGTGACTATTCAGCTGCGAAGACCTTGAGCTGAGCTCCCTCCTGATAAAAAATGGCTGAGCTGTGGGGGAAAGGAGTTTTCCATAAGCCTCAGCTGCTTGCGCTGGGCCGGGGTCTTTCATTCCCCCATTGCTCTTGTAACTGAATGAAATCTTTCATTCAGAGGTTTCTGCCATCTCGAAATCCCTTTGCTTTAGCTGCTGGTATTGCTGAGTCAAGACCAGTGATTGTACAACCGATAGCCTTTTTTTTTTTTTATCTTGGCCAGGTTGTCTCTTACCACTCCGTTATGGTCTGCGTAAAAGCAGCATTCTTCTTTAAGGGCCGCACAAATTCCCCCCTGCTGTAAAAATAAGAGGTCTAGTCCCCTTCTATTTTGGAGGGCTACTTCTGCCAGGGCAGCGACAGATTCCTCTAAAGACCGAACATCTGCACACATTACTTGTTGTAGGAGTTGGAACTGTTTAGTTTCCTGCAGTGCGACAGTACCGGTTCCTATTCCTGCCGCTATGCCTCCCATGGTTAATCCCCCTAGTAGGATGGCAGTGGTGATGGAGATAGGTTCCCTCTTACTGCGGCCAGTTCTTTATCAGGTCAGTCATAATCAGAGGGGTGGTAAATTACCTTAGGCCATAATTCGATCAGAACACAATAGTCAGTGGTGGTATTAAGTACCGTGGTGGAGACACAAGGGGTTAATCCAGTGTTGCATGCCCAATATGTCCCATTGGGGGCTATCAAGTAGCGGCTACTTTGGAGCAAAGGCTCAGTGGCATTGCATAGTCCTTGATGCGTAGCGGGGACTTTACCTATATATAGTCCCTTTCCAGACACTTCTGAGATGGTTAATTTATGTTGCATGGCTGTCCCACAAAGAGCCTCGGCTGTGGCCTGATTTGTATATTCGCCCATAACCGCTAAGCCTTCATAATAGGGAGGTTGCGGAGTCAGACAAAGCCAGCATTTCTTAGCCTTATCTGGGCGAGTTAAATTCAGAGTGGCATATGTCCCTTTAATTAGGGCTAATATTCTATCTCCCGTGCCTTCAAGGGGGGAGACCCGAGGAGGGGGGTTTGGGAGTGCTTTCTGTAGGCGCGGGAGCGGCTGTGGTTTTAGGCAGGGTCAGGGGCCTGGTATCAGCCTTAGGCATGAGTAGGCTAGGCTGCTTTTGATCAGCAAGGACCTGGTTAGGGCCTATGGCCTGTGGATTAACCGGAGCCACCTTACATCTGATTGTAAAGATTACCCCCTTGTCTGGCCCGTACAGATACCAACGCAAACCCCAAGTATACCCAGTCTGCCAGTCCGGGGCTTGCTTTCCCTGCGCAGTGAAGGAAATGGCAAGAGGCATACCTATCATTCCAGATTGTCCTTTGTCCCAGCCTCTGCGTACCTGTATTTTATCCCAGGATGAGGATGGCCTCCAATATGCGTCCCCTGTAGTCTCGCACCCCCAAGCTGCACAGAAAAAGTAGTCATATCCCCCACATTTCTGGGCCTGTTGCCAGGCATGCCCATCTCGGGGGCAGACATAGAAGTCCTTTGAACTTAGCTGCTCTCTGGCTCTTTGATCAACACACCCGGGGGTGGTTTCTCTGGAGTCCATGAGTGCACGTCGACGTCTGTAAAAGTGGGAACCACTGGCGCATGCCTTTGGGTGGCAATGGGGAATGTCCCAAGTGTCCAACCCTGCTACCAAATCACAAAATTCAGGCCATAGAGTAGGCCACCATGTCCCAAGTGCATGTGGTTCCGTGACAGCATAAATGACCTCCCCACTTGGGAGAGAACCTCCCAGGTTAATTTATAAACGGTATGGGGACTGGAGGCCACACCAGTGTCTGATTTTATGAGGAGGGCTATTAGCAGGAGGGAGAGGAGCGGGTAAGTTTTATTTTTAGAGGATTTTGAGTGCGCTGAGCCTTTCATCCTGGGTCCAGATCCTCAGGGAAGGCAGCTTTTACGTGCCAGGCATGTATCCAAGCAGCAATCCCGTCCACCTTGAGAGCAGTAGGGGTGGTCAACAGGACCGTGTATGGTCCCTTCCAGCGAGGTTCAAGGTTCTTAGCCTGGTGGCGCCGGACCCAAACGCTGTTCTCGGTAGGCTTGGGCCAGAGGCTTCCAGACTTCCTGCTGGACCAGCTGGAGTGCCTGCAGGTGAGCTTGAAGAGAGGAGGAATTGGCATAGTCAGAAATATCTTGGTCAAAGAACTGAACAAAGGGAATGGTGGTTCCATGTAAAATCTCAAAAGGGGTGAGGCCAAGGGGGCTCGGTGTATTCCGGGCACGATAGAGGGCAAGGGGGAGCAAGAGGACCCAGTCTTTAGTGCCAGCTACAAGCGATAATTTAGTTATAGTCTCCTTAATGGTTCTATTTATTTGTTCTACCTGTCCTGAGCTTTGGGGTCAGTAAGCACAATGTAATCTCCAATTAATCCCCAACAAGGTGGCCACAGACTGACTTACCTGAGAAACAAAGGCAGGCCCGTTGTCTGTCCCCAATACCTGTGGCATTCCGTAACGGGGGAAGATTTCTTCAAGAAGTTTCTTGGTGACCACCTTTGTTGTCTCGTGCTTGGTGGGGTAGGCTTCAGTCCATCCCGAGAAGGTGTTAACAAAAACCAGGAGATCTGTGAAATCTATTTCCCAGTGCACCCCAGGCCAGTGCCCCCGAGCTCGGGTCCCCATGGGTAGCTTTAGCCTGGTCATATTGACGTGGGCGCAGGCGTCACATCGCTCAGTCACTTGTTTTATTATTTCTTCTATTCCCAACAGGTGGCGGGTATTTTCTTCCCGGGCTAACAGTTCTCGCATTTTCCTGGAGCTCAAATGAGTGAGTTTGTGTAGGCTGTTAACCAGATATCTAGTCATTAGGCGGGGAAGGACAGTTTTCCCTTGATAGGTCCAGAGACCATCATGTACTCGGGTCGCCCCCAGTCTTTTCATGGCCTTGATGTCTTTTATCTTATAGTCCCATGACGGGGAGGTCTTCTCGGAAGCCTCATTAGTTACAGGGACTACAGCTGCCTGGAGGAGGTGACTGCTGCTTTTCATGGCCAGGGCAGCCTCCCGGGCGGCCAGGTCTGCCCTCCGGTTTCCCCGGGCGACTGGACTATCACCTTTCTGATGCCCTGGGCAATGTATAATACTGAGGGCGGTTGGCAAGTGCAGAGCCTCTAAGAGGGCCAGGATTTCCTTTTTGTTTTTAATGTCTTTGCCCTCTGAGGTCAATAGCCCCCTTCGCCTATAAATTTCACCATGGATGTGAGCGGTGGCAAAAGCATAGCGGCTGTCTGTGTAGACAGTGAGTTTCTTACCTTCTGCCAGTCTCAGGGCCTGTGTCAAGGCAATCAGTTCTGCTCGTTGGGCTGATGTTCCTGGCGGCAAGGCCTCGGCCCAAATTGTTTCTGACTCAGTTGTCAATGCAGCACCGGCTTTCCACTCTCCTTGATGTACAAAGCTGCTTCCGTCCGTGAACCAGACAAGGTCAGGGTTGGGAAGGGGTTGATCCGTGAGGTCAGCTCTCGTCCCATGGACCTCAGCCAGGACCTGCAAGCAGTCATGAGTCTCTGCTTCCCCGGGAGGGGAGTAACGAGGCGGGGTTCAGGGTCACCGGAGCCCCGGAGTGAATTCGGTCCTTGTCCAGCAACAGAGTCTGGTAATGGGTCATCCTGGCATTGGTGAGCCAGCGGCCCGGTGGCTGCCTGAGCATAGATAGTCAAAGGCTGCCCCAACGTCAATTTGTCAAAGGGTTCAGTCAGATCAGGTAACCCCAGAGCTGGGGAGCTGAGCAGAGCCTTCTTGATGTCCATGAAGGCTTTCTCCTGGCTCTCCCCTCAGTCAAAGTTGTCCCAAGATTCCCAGGTCTGCATCCTGCCATTCAAAGGCAAACAGTGGCTGACTGTCTTTGTGTAACCGCAGGCAGAAGAAGGCATCCTTTAAATCCAGGACTGAGTATCAAACATAGTCAGGTGGCAGTCCACCCAGGAGGTTATAGGGATTGGGGACCATGGGGTGTATGTCCTCAACCCGCTTATTGACTTCTCGGAGGTCCTGGACCGGCCTATAGTCATTGGTTCCTGGCTTCTTGACTGGCAACAGGGGAGTGTTCCAGGGGGACCGGCAGGGGGTTTGGGTCTCTGAAAGGTCCTTCTTTCTCAGTGAGGCCCCCTTTGTCCCTCTCTCTACCTATCCTGTCTCTGCGACTACTGTGGCCAACAGTTTAGTCATTTCTCTGTTACGCTTCTTGTCCCTTGCTATCCTGTCTCTGACATTCTGTTTCCATCTTTTCTCTCTCTCTCTCTGAGCTTCTTTTTTATTAAAAAAATGCGTTCTGTCTCCCTCAATACATCTGGTAGTGTATACCCCCGCCATATGGGTTATACATTCTGTAAGCTTCCTTAAGTCTTTCAAAAAAATGCAGCTGGCGATTCCTCTGCCTTCTGAACTATCTGTCTTACCTGGGCCAAATTTATAGATTGCTTATCCGTCTCTCGGAGACTCGCTACAAGCAACTGGCATTAAAGACATTAGATGGGTCCTACCTGCCTCAGTGGTGAAGTCCCAGTCTGGGCAGCATCAATTTCATTTGGAAGCTGCGTAGGTTGTCCATTTGCCCCAGGAACAATTTTTTCCGGGCTTCAAGAAGGACCCGCTGTCTCTCCTCCGAAGTTAGGAGGACTTGCAAAAAGCTGTTGGGCAGTGAGAACCGATTCTAATAGATCAGTCAGTCTCACGGGGTCTGCTGAAAAGGAGGGGTTATTATTTTTCCAGTTATAAAGATCTGAGGCAGAGAACGGCCAGTACTGCAATTGGCCATCATAGCCCGTCCGGAGGCAGGGCGGTTTAATCCGGAGCGGGCTGAGGCTACGGCGCCGCCCGGAAGGGCCGGAGCGTCTGCCGGGGAGCGGGGCCGAGGGGCGTGGCGGCCGCTCTCTGACCCGGTCCATCGCGGGCCGCAGGGAGGCAGACACAGCTCCCCTCGCATTGTCGCCGGTCGCACCATCACATTCAGGGTGCCCTTCGCGCAGCGGCCGGGACGCTGAACGCGAACCGGAAATGGGCCGCAGCCCAAGCGGTGCCACAGCGGCGGCGGCGGCGGGGGTTAGGGAAGAGGAGGGGGAGGGAGGGTCATAGACCGGCACTTCCCAGGTAACTATATAGGGTACTTGGTCCGGGTGGCCCTGGGGTCCAGGATCCATGACTTTCTCTTTCACCTGGAAAATAATTTGAGGGTTAAAGGTGCCATCTCGTGGCCAGCCAACATCAAAAGTTGGCCATTCAGAAGAGCAAAGGATGATCCATGCTTCTTGCGCGCGACAGTCCGGTTACGAGCATCTCAAGAGTGATGACAAACGACATTCAGACGGACGAACAGATAAGAAACAAAAACAAACAGATTTTCGCTGCGCGGCTTTGACGAAAGTCAAAAGCAAATTCAGATCGGGGACGGGGGCCTTGTGCTCCTGTCCTTGTCCCCTATCAGGATGGAAACTCCCTCGGCCAGCGGGACTTCCCCAAACAGACGGGGCAGATTCCTAGGCATCTACCCCAAACAACTGAGTCCCTAAGGATTCCCAGATACAAACGGGGCAGATTTCTAGGCATCTACCCCAAACAAATGAGTACTCCAAATACAAACGGGGCAGATTGACATCCACCCCTACAAATGAGTACTCCAAATACAAACGGGGCAGATTGACATCCACCCCTACAAATGAGTACTCCAAATACAAACGGGGCCCCCAAACAAATGAGTACTCCAAACGCTACCAGGACGTCTCCTGGAGCTTACAAATGCATACAGCTGTATACTACAAACGCAGGCGCAAGAAAATAACAGGCATAGACAGACAGCAGACAACAGAACAACAGAAATTTAGTCCGGACAATTCTTACCTCCCAGAAGTGGGTCGGTGGTCCCTGGGCGGGGTCTCACTTCCCGGCCAATGCACCAAATGAAAGACCCCAGGCGGGGGACTTTCACGGGAGGGAGACCCGAACCCAAGGAACACCGAGGCCACGAGCTTGGATGCAACAGCAAGAGGCTTTATTGATAATACACGGGTACCCGGGGCATCTCAGTCTCGGGAACTGAGAGCCCCGAGCTGGGGACTCAGGGGTTCTTTTATAGCAAAAAGCGCAGTACAGAAGCGAGAAGCCTAGTTACGGGACCCTGATTGGGTAATTTAAATGAGGCTGGGGCTCAGAACCAGGGCAATTAAGGTTTCTCCCATCTGGACAGAGAGGCAATTAAGGTTTCTCTCAGAACTCAATTCTCAGCCTTGGCCCTATCTGAAGAACAAAGGGTTTCTGTGCCTGCCCAATCTTTCTGGGCTGGCTATGCAGACCATAGACACCTGTGCCCCTATCTGGACAGAGATAGTAGTGACTATTCAGCTGCGAAGACCTTGAGCTGAGCTCCCTCCTGATAAAAAATGGCTGAGCTGTGGGGGAAAGGAGTTTTCCATAAGCCTCAGCTGCTTGCGCTGGGCCGGGGTCTTTCAACACAATGGAAAAAGAAAGCATCTTCAACAAATGGGGCTTGAATAACTGGATGCTGGCATGTAAAAGGCAGCAGATAGATCCATATCAATCACCATGCACAAAACTTAAGTTCAAATGGAAAAATGAAATTCATAACAGTGTCCATGCATTGCTTACACCCAAATGAAGACTTAATGAATTTTATAGTATATTAATGTCTTAGAGAAGAATAAGGTGACGGCAGATGAAAATATCATAAAATCCATGCTGAATTGACTTCAGTCTGAAATGATGAGGCAAAAATCATATTATTGTACATGAAGCTATGCCACAGGGAACTTTTTAGTTTAGGGATCTTGACTTGATTTATCACTCCCCTGAAATAAATACTATTTACTGCTTAGACTCTGATGCTTCTTTCAATTTTGTGCTTTGTAAACTACAGTATGTTTTTAAAGAAATTTAGTTCCTGCTAATCAGGGTAAGGCAAAAGTGTAGATATTAATTCAAGAAATAAAACACTGTGTATGATGTAAAATGTAAAGCAGACTGTTATTAATGGTTGTCTATAACGATTTTGACAAGCAAAGAGAATAATACATAATTAATCATAAACATCTTTAAAGTGTAATGATTGTCTGAAATCAAAGAATTTCATTAAATTTCTCCAAACATTAGAGCTAAAACTAAATGAACCAAAGATCTTTGTATTGAAGAAGGAATGCCGAAGATATTTTACAAGAACTGATCATATTAAACTCTATGAATTTGGAAAATGGACATAGGAATTCCTTTGTGGAAAACATCAGTGAATGGAACATTTATTGTGGTTTTTACAAAGAAGTGGAAAGAGAGCTAAGTTGGTTAACTTTTAGATATTTGGAACAATGAGAACAAGTAGTGAAGTAGTAAACAAAGAATGCACATGGTTTCAGCCTTGCAAGAACAGTGGGGATAAGCAGAGCATGTTCATGCCACATCGAAAAGGCAGTAGAGTAGAAAGAGGAAATAATAAAATAAACTCTTGCAACTGACATCAGCTTGAATTAATGTTGAAAATTGAACTTGATGATAGCTAAATCCTAAGTCAAATGCACTGTTGGAGATTCAGAGATGATTAGTCATTCATTTGATTATTAAAGTGTATTAGCATCGTAAATCATTGTGGCTAATTAATTTACATGATATTTAAATCATACTGTGTTGTAAACAAAAACATAATTATTTTACTGTGTTTCAGGGTTCAAATATAGGTGTAAATTTGGGAATAATAGAATGTTAACTGTCTGATTGAAAACGGCAAGGCATATATTGCTTGTAAATATTACATGAAAAAGGATTTTGGTAATCATTTCATTACGAAAAAATCATTACAGACATTATTTAATTTTCAGAACAAAATGTTACATCCATATGTTGAAGAGGCAATCTGGAAAAGATTTAGGAGAACTGATCACTTGAAACACTTAAATCTTAGATAGAGCATAGAGGAAAACTTTTAGGAAAATCATTATTGAATTTCTACATTGTACTATAAATTATAGACGGAGGGAAAAGGATAGAGTTGAACTTTTTCAAAATTCAGATATTGGAGATTTTGAGATACTGAGGCATAATTGACAGAAATTTCCTTCATTGGGAAGATATTGAAATAGAGTATTTTAATATCACAAGAACTGAGATGTTCAAAGAAATCTCTCATTAATGAAAATAAACAGAGCAAGCATAAATGAATACTGACTTGAACAGAGGTATATAGAAAATAAGGTAATGGAGTAACCAAGTAGCCAGTAAATATTCCTTCTGAAAATACAAACTCCCAATGATAACCATAACATATACATTATAATATATCTATGCTTAGCACAAACTTGTGTAAGCAATTCAATTCTCTAAGGTGTTGGGGAACTGTAAAATCATTCTGGAGCATGCCTCTGTTCTTACTATTCCTGAGTATGAAGCCAATACTTAGGTTTTGATAAACAGAATTCAGTGAATCATCCAATTTGTTCAAAAAGGTCAATGAACAAAGAGGAATTTTTCCAATCTGTAAATGGATTATAAGGGTGATTCTTCAATCATTGCTACTGATGTTTAACTGAAAAGAAAAGCACATGAAGGAAGAACAAAATTTAGTGTATTTTTATAAATGTAAAATTTGGAATTGCACATTAACATTCCACAAGTGTCAAAAACGACAATATTGAGTCTTTGGTTCATGGTGAAGGGATTACATGGAAGAAAGAATATTTGGCTTTGCGACTCGGTTCTTTGACCCTGAATGTACAGAATGCTTCAGTACTTAATATTTTATTCTATACTCCACAACTATTTCTTTTTCATTTTTCTTTTTTTATTTTATTTTCCAGTTTAAATTTACATAAGAAACAAGGTTGCTTCACAAGTCAGTTCCAGGTCCCTCTCCCTTTCACTCCCCTTCTCCCGTGCCCTCCCCCCAACCCCCCCGTTATCCCTTCATTCCCCCAGGGAGGGTGAGGCCCTCCATGGCGGTGTCCATAGTCTATCATTTCATACAGGGCAAGAACTAGACCCTTCCCCAAGAGTTCAGGGTGAGAGTGCACCTCACATTGTTCTATGGGAGTCCAAAGTCCGTGTGTATACTTAGGATGGGTACTGATCTGCTGCCCAAGGCTCAATAGATTACCTAGGCCTCCTCACTGACACCAAGATTCAGGAGGTCTTGATCAGTCCCATGCTGGATTCCCAGGCTGATGCCTGGGATACAAGAGTTAACCTTTGTCTGGTCAGCTGTTTCTGAGGGTTAAACCAGCCCAGTCTTAATCCTTATGGACATCAGTCCTCCCTCTCTGTTACTGGCTTTCTTGAGTTCAGCTCAGTACTTAACCCAGGGAGTCTGCCTATTCTTTGATCAGCCATTAAATGAATTTTCTGTTTCCCAGACTCTCTGGCCATAGGATTGTAGGCTGGCACTCCCCAGATCTATGTCTAAAATCCATATATGAGAGAGTACATGCCATGTTTCTCTTTTTGTGACTGGGTTACCTCACTCATGATGGTTTCTTCTTGTGTCATCCATTTGCCTGCGAATCTCATGATTCCATTGTTTTTTTTCTGCTGAATAGTACTCCATTGTGTAGATGTACCACATTTTCTCTATCCACTCTTCGGTTGAGGTACATCTAGGTTGCTTCCAAGTTCTGGCTATTACAAATAAAGCGGCTATGAACATATTGGAACAGACATCTTTGTTGTATGAATGGACATCTTTTGGATATATGCCTAAGAGTGGAGTTGCTGGGTCTTGTGGTAGGTTTATTCCCATTTTTCTAAGGAATTTCCATACTGATTTCCAAAGTGGCTGAACCAGTTGGCACTCCCACCAGCAATGGAGGAGTGTCCCCATTTCACCACATCCTATCCAGCATAAATTGTCATTGGTGTTTTTGATTTTAGCCATTCTGACCGGAGTGAGATGGTATCTCAGAGTTGTTTTGATTTGCATTTCCCAGATGGCTAAGGATGTTGAGCACTTTCTCAAGTGCCTCTCACCCATTTTAGACTCCTCTATTGAAAACTCTCTTTATAGTTCTGCAGCCCACTTCTTAGTTGGGTCCTTTGATGTTTTGGAGACTTGCTTCTTGAGTTCTTTGTAAATTTTGGAGATCAACCCTGTGTCAGATGTGGGATTAGTGAATATTTTTTCCCATTCTGTGGGCTGCCCTTTTGTCTTGCTGACTGTGTCCTTTGCTTTACAGTAGCTTCTCAGTTTCAGTAGATCCCATTTACTAATTGTTGATCTCACTGTCTGTGCTACTGGTGTTATGTTCAGGAAGCTGTCTCCTGTACCAATTCATTCAAGGGTACCACCCACTTTCTCTTCTAAGAGGTTCAGTGTGGGTGCATTTATGTTGAGGTCTTTGATCCATTTGGACTTAAGTTTTGTGCATGGCAATAAACATGGGTCGATCAGCATTCTGCTACATGCCAGTCTCCAGTTATGCCAGCACCATTTGTTGAAGATGCTTTCTTTATTCCATTGTATATTTTTAGCTTCTTTGTCAAAGATCAGTTGTTCTTACATGTGTGGGTTAATATCAGGCTTTTCAATTCGAATCCATTGGTCTACCTGTCTATTTTTGTGCCAATACCAAGCTGTTTTCAGGACTATAGCTCTATAATAGAGCTTGAGGTCAGGGATGGTGATGCCTCCGGACGTTGCCTTGTTGATCAGGGTTGTTTTGGCTATCCTGGGTCTTTTGTTTTTCCCTACATAATTGATTATTGTTCTTTCAAGGTCAGTGAAGAATTGTGCTGGGATTTCAATGGGGATTGCATTGAATCTGTAGATTGCTTTTGGCAGGATTGCCATTTTTACTACATTGATCCTACCTATCCAAGAGCATGGGAGATCTTCTATACTCCACAACTATTTCTTTTTCATTTTTCTAAAAGTTGGTTTGTCATGGATGTTGCCAGTAATGTGCTTCTAAAATAATGTTTGTTGATGATTTCCCGCATAGAGAAAATATTTGTGTAATTCTTCTCTCTGATGACTAAAAGTCTTCATTCCAATGATGTCACCACTACCCACACAACAAGTTGCTTTCATGCATCTTTTAGAATAGTTTTATATGTGGTCTTTGTGTGCCTTTTGTTTTGGAACTAACTAGTAGGACGTCCTGAACTCACATGTAGTAATAATAGCACTGACCTATATTATTATTACCCCAAACTAATCAGTATTCTGTAGTTCATAAATGAAGTGTACAATCTCATGAGCCTTGTGCTCTTCAGTAACATCTAGCAGTCAGGAAATTGTTAGTTTATGGTAAGTGTAATAAATATGCTTTTTGTGAAAAATATCCAGAAAACTTAGGATTTTGAAAACTCGAAGTATTAGAAAAGAAAAAAATCAGTCCAGTCTAAATAGGCCTTGGGCCTGAAGATAGAATCTGACAAGAAAGTATACACATACACAGCAAGAGAGAGAAGCATAAACAGAGACAGACATAAACACAGACACTTGATGATTAAACAAGAAATGCAGTGACATCATTTTCTGTGGTCACTGTAAATTGTATAGCAATTCTGGAAGAGAACGTTGAGAATTCCTATCTTTAAAAAGTTTATATGTACTGTGTGACACTAAACAGCTCATTGGAATAAGCTTAAATTACTTGATATCCAATTTCACAGGTATTTTATCTTCTATGTTCCTTGCTACACTATTCACGAAAGCTGGAAAAGGAAACAATAGAAAATTCTGACACTTTTAAATGAATAATTAAATCATGGATCATTTATAAAATGTTATAATATTATATGGCAAAGAAAAATGAAATCATGGCATTTGCAGTTAAATGAAAGTCACTATTAGAAGATCCTCCTGAGTGTTTTAACCAAGTACTTAAAGCATGAAAAAGACAACTGTGGCATGCTATATCTCTTCTCTTATTTCTAGCTCTAAATATTCAGATAAAAGTTTAAGATTCATTTGAGACCTCAGAACTCACATGTATGCAACGACATATTGTAAAAATATAAAGAGCATACAAAATTGAATAAAACTAATGGAGTGCATATTGGAGAGATAAGATGGAGAAAATGGATGGGGGTAATGATACAATTATGCAATTATATAAAAATAAAACAAATATCCCTCATTCTGATCAAGGTGACTGTGTTCTTTAATCAGGGGCCCCAACTCCCTACATTGCCCTACTTGGGTATTCCTGGACCTGCTCCACACCTAGAGTGGACATGCCCTGCCAACAAGAACCATCATGAATCTGGCCATAATTCAGTGTTGGCCCTCCTCCACATTTCACCCAGTGCTTGAGATGAGTGTGGGCTCTGCTCAAGGTCTCTACCCCCTACATCTCCTGCTTAGATATTCTTGGGCCTACCACTCACTTTGAGTTTTTCAGATCCACCTGCACCAATAGTGAGACCTGTCAGAATATTGGACTAGCTTGAGCCCACCAGATGTGAACCTTAGAACCATACCAACTACAAGAGGAAAAGAACCCACAAGGTCTCAATGGAAAAATGGATGGGAAGAAAACAATATAAAAACATATTCAACAACAGAATAACCAATATGAACCCACTAGTGTCAAGGGATTCTACAGTATACATTCTGAACATACCAATGCAGATGAAACAGAAGAGAAAGTCCTTAAAAACAACATCATTAAAATGATAGAAGTCCTCAACATAGATATGAGAAAATGAATTAAATAAATTGAAGAAACAACAAACCAAAAAATCAAGAAATCAGCAAATCTCTTAAAGACCGCAAGGAAAGCCAAGACAAAACAATCAAACAGATGAAGGAAACAATTCAAAATGTTCAAGACCTGAAAATTGAAACAGAAACAACAACAAAAAAATCTAGGGAATGCTGGAAATAGAAAAGCTGAGAAAATGACCAAGAACTACAGACGCAAGCATACCCAACAGAATACAAGAGAAGGAAGACAGAAATTCAGTTTCTCAAGATAAACTAAAGGAAATAGATTCGTCGAGCAAAGAAAATCTTAAATCCACCAAATCCTTAATACAAAATATCTAGGAAATTTGGGAGACCATGAAAAGAACAAACGTTGGAATAATATATACAGAAAGAGGTAAAGAAGCTCAGCAAAATGGTGCAGAAAACATTTTCATCAAAACACTAGAAGGACCAACCGAAGAAGGATATGCCTATGAAAGTACAAGAAGCTTATGGGACACTAAATAGACTGGACAAACCAACAAAAGACCCTTCTGCACATAATAATCAAAACATCAATCTTACAGAATAAAGAATATTAAGAACAGTGAAGGAATTACACCTGACCTCTCCATGAAAATTCTTAAAGTCAGAAGGTCCTGGATAGATGTTCTAAAAAAACTAAAGCCAGAGACTCTAGTACAGACTAGTATCCCCAGCAAAACTCTCAATTACTATGGACACATAAAAACAAGTTATTCTGTGACAAAACAAGATTTATAAAATACATACCCAAAAATCCATCCCTAAAGAAATTAACTGCTCACAAAAACATAGGCAATAGAGGATGTCACTTTACTAAAAACAAGAAATGGGGAAAAACTCACACACAATACCACCACCAGATAATGAAACCTAACCAAACAAGAATCAGCAATAAATGGTAATTAATATCCCTCAATATCAAAAGACACAATCAAACAGAATGGATACTGTGACAAAATCCATCATTCTGCTGCATAGAAAAATGCAACTCATATTCAAAGACATATGTTACCTCAATGTTAACGTTTTTGAAAAGATTTTCCAATCAAAAGCAAGTGCGTGTATCTATTCTTATATCAAACTCAATATAATGAATAGAGATGAAGAATGTCATTTCATATTCATCTTAGGAAAAATAAATCACGATGACGTCTCAATTCTGAACATCTATGCCCCAAATAAAAAGGTACCCACATTCATAAAGTAAGCATTGCTAAAACACAAATCACACATCAAACCCCACACACTTACATTGGGAGATTTAACCACCAGTCTTTCACCACTGGACAGGATTAAAAGAGAGAAACTTATCAAAGAAACAAAGGATATTACAGAAGTTATGATCCAACTGGTTTAACTTTTATAGAATATTCCATCCAAACACAAAAAAATATACCTTATCTCTACACCACATGGAACCTTTTATAAACAAGACCACATATATGGCAGTAAAGCAAACCTCAACAGAAAAAAATGGAATAACCCAATCTATCTTATGAGGCCACAAATGCTTAAAACCAGAATTTAAAACTACAAATAGCAAAAATTACTAATATTCATAGAAATTTAACAATGCTCAACTCCATCAATCTTGGATAAAAAAAGAAATAAAGGACTTCCAAGCATTCAATGAAAATGAAGTCATGAACTACCCAAACACATATAGCACTCTGAAAGGAGTTGTAAGAGGAGAGTTCATAGCACAAAGTGCCCATATTAAGAAACTGGAGTGTAGCCACATGAGAGAAATAACAGGACAACTGAAACCTCTACAACAAAAAGAAACATATTCACACAGGATAAGTAGATTCAAGGAAATATTCAAATTATGAGCTGAAATCAATAAAGTAGTACAAAGAAAATAATGCAACTAATCAATAAAACAAGGAGATGGTTCTGATGTAAAAATGAACAAGACAGACAAACCTTTATCCAACATATCCAAAAGGCAGACAGATAACATGCAACTTAATAAAATCATACAAAACAGGAGAACATAACAACAGACACTGGTGAAATCCAGAGAATCAACATGTAATACTTTCAAAACCTGTACTCCACTAAATTGTGAAATCTAAGGGAAATGGATGATTTTCTGGATACATATCACTACCATAATTTAATTAAGAATTAAATAGATATAAACACACAAAGAATTTAAATAGTACTATAAGCCCAAACAAAATAGAAGCAGTCCTGAAATTCTTCCAACACAAAAAATTTCAGGGTCAGATGGTTTCTGTGCAGAATTCTACGAGAAATTCAAAGAAGAGCTTATACCAATAGTCTTCAAATTCTTAGACACAATAGAAGCAGACTTATATTGCTAAACTCTTTTAATCAGCTTCAATTACCTTGTTTACCAGGCGACAGAACGACACAACTAAAATAGGAACCTATAGAACTTTCTCCTTCATGAAGATTGATGCAAATACACTGAATAAAATACTGGCAAATTGATTCCAAGAACACATCAGAAAAATCATCCAGCATGATCAAGTAGGCTTCATCCCAGGGATGCTTCAACATGTGAAAATCTACCAATGTAATCTACCATATAAACAATCTGAAAAAGAAAAACCACATGATCCTCTCACTAGATTGTGAAAAAGCCTTTGATAATACCCAACACCACTTGCTGTTAAAAGTGTTGGAGAGATCAGGGATAACATGAACATACATGGACAAAATAAAAGCTATATACAGGAAACTGATAACATGTAACAAATTAAATGGAGAGAAACTCAAGATTATTCCTCTAAAATCAAGAAAAACTCATGGTTGTCTACTCTTTCTATATCTCCTCAGTATTGTACTTGAGTTTCTTGTTAGAGCAATAAGACAACAAAAGCAGATCAAAGGGATATAAATTCACACAAATGAACATAAACAGATGTATTATTTTATTTCTAACAGGTATTAATTTAAAATAGTAAATTTTATTTATTCAATATTAATATATTATGTTATAATCACATTAATTGTGCCTCAAAATTTCTCCTTCTGAACCACCCAATGTCTCTTCATTCATTTGTAATTGCTTAGGACATCTTTTTAAATTAATTTTTATCAAGTTCAAAACTGTAGACATTTTATGAACTAATAACTGCTTCATGAGTAACGATAGAAACAATGGAATATGAATGACTGAATTTGTTAAGTGTTCCACAAAACTTTTCAGAACTCCAAATTCTTAACTAAATTTGTGCATATGATTATATTCAAGCAAGGATACATGGAATTTCATGGAGCATTAGTCACATAGAGAAGAGTAAAATGAGGGAAGAAGAAAAATATTTAAAAACTTGATTTAGTTTCGGGTCTGACTTCAACCAGAATTGGTGATGCAAATTTCTTAAAATTTCTTTAGTGAAACATTAATAATTTGCCATTTAATTCTATGATTTTTACAGAGATTAAGAAGAAATTAATATATTAACCTTATATATTTGGTACTATGCAATGTAGGGGTGAAATAGTAAATACACAATGCATATAATTTTACTCAAGAAAGAAGATTGGGAATGTACAAGGCATGTTCCTGCCATATAGAAGTAGCAAGATGATGGAAGGAAGAAATAAAAAATTAATAACTTCTGATGTGAGATTACTTGAATGAATATTTGAATTTGATGATACAATAATCTGCAGCCAAAAAAGTGTTGAAAATTCAAAAATGATTTTTCTCTCATCTGAAAATTAAAGAGTAATGATTTTCTGAATCATTTTTATTCACTTTGGTGCTATTGATAATTTAGTGTTTATAAAATACAAGTTTGTCTCTTTTATAATTTAGGATGGTACAAATATAGTTATTAATTAGTAAATAGTAAAAGTAAACTGCCTTATTAACAATTTCAATTAGCATTCTGCTGGTGGATATTCTTTGCAGAAGTATTTAAGTAATGAGATCAATCCTTACAACATATGTATTGTTCAGGAAAAAATGATTAAATGTATTGAGATATTTCTGAGACATTTGCCACAGTACAAAGTGTTACATCCAGGATATTTTGTGGTAAATATATTTATGAGACAAGCTAGAAAATATTTAGGGGACCTAATCCCTTGAAATGTCAAAGTTTGGATATATGATAGTGGAAAATAGTATTAGAAAAATATGACTGAATTTCTACATTGTCTTATGAAGTAAGGCAAAAGATCAAGAAGCAGAGTGACAAAGGTAAACTTTATCAAAATTTTAATATTTGGAACACAGAGATGCAGTGAAGAAATTGTTAATAGAAGGTTCATTTTCTAAGAAGCTATTTAAGCACACTATTTGTAATATCACATGAAATCAGCATGTTAAAGATATCCCTAATATTAAGAAAAATGAGCACAACTAATATAAATGAATAATAATTTGTACAGAAAACCATGTAACAAATCATTTTTTAAATATAATGGAAACCTTCCCCTCATCAACCCTGACAAATATATTACAATGTGTCAGTTGGCAATGGCTGAATATTGGAAAAATGGTAGAATGTCCCATCCACTGTTACTTTTAGATTTCTAGAATTTGGAAAACACTCATGTTTCACGAGTGTCACAAAACAGAAGATTGGTTCTTGGGAAATGTTAAATAAATTTCAAAGAATTATTTTATATAAAACAGAGGACCCTGTCTGTGAGCCTGAGTGCAGGGAATATCTCAGTATTTCAAATTTAATTTCATACTCCACAACGATTGTTTTTTATTTGTTTTAAAAACAGAGTTTGTAATGGATGTTTCTAGTAATAGAGTTCAATTTTACTCAATTGCGTGAAGACCGTTTCACAAATACAAAGCGTTCTGATCATTCTATTCATTTATGTATACAATATTCACCTTAAATTTTCAAACCCCTCCACCAAATAAGTTCCTTTCAAATTATCATTTACCATACATTTATTTGTAGTGTATAACTTTATTCAGGGATATGAATGAGACATTAGCTTTGGAACTAACACTTCGTCCTTAATATCCTCTCAAATAGGGATTATTGGTAAGGGCAGTGTAGTTCCTAAATCAAGGTCAGTACATTTTTGCAAAAAACAAACAAACATTACATGATCCGGTGCCTCTTCCATAAACCAGTAGACAGTACATATCTAGTTTATACCTAATGTCCACCAACATGCTAGCTGTGAAAAAAATGGGGAATACATAAAATGTTTAAGATAGAATTATCTGTTTTGAACTACTTTGCAATTCAGAGTTTGTGCTTGTGTCCCTATGGATAAAAACACTAATAAAATACAGAAACAGAGTACTTTGATGTTTCTAACTGAATCTAGGACAGCAAGTCTTCTTTCCTGTCATTTCCCTTCCCTTGTGCCACGAGTTACTACAAGGGATAACAAGGAAGGAGAACAAAATCTCCTACACAGAAGAAACCCATCAGAAGAATGACAAAAAATATCAACTTAATCAAAATGGTACAAGAAGTTACATCCATGTGTTAGGGGCAACAGTTTGTCTGATAGGACTTACAAAACACTCAACAGGGGACAAACCAATGCTTATATTGGAAAAATTGTTAATTACACAGACTGAGTGAGGTCATAGATTTTTGAAAAGAATATAGTACTTGAAGTTTGTTTGACTATCAAAATTCTTCCTTAAATTTCAATACCTTATATTCCAAGAGTGTGGTTATTCAGGCCACAGCTTTAAATTCCATTAACTGCACCATAATATTCTAGGCTTGAAATTGCTTTCAAAGTCAAGTCACATTTGTTAGTGAACCATACACTACATATGCAAGGGCATCATGTGACTTTTACCTACTGGTATACTGCTGGCGACAAAATTATTAATTATAAACTTGAGAAGGAAGTTATGCTCCATCATTGGAACATAACCTGACCTTTTGAATACTCATATTTGTTTAGGGTATAAGATAATATCGCACTCATCAGGGCCAAATAAAAAGTATTAGAAACCTGAAAGTTTATGTAATGCAATATCATTGGTTGATTCAAATCCACTACCTATAACTAGCTTTATAAAATGATGTGAGCGTTCAGTTCTGTCAAAAGCAGTAACCTAATTTGACCTTCTGCAGAAGACCAAAGGCAGGCAACACCATGACAAAGTTTCTGCTGCTGGCCTTGGCACTTGGTGTGGTTCATGCTTATTCTGAGGTAAATACATTTGGTCTGCCTATGTCTGAGGTTCTTCAATAGCAAAGTAGGCCAAAAAATGAGCAATTTCCCAAAGTCCCAGAATCAAAATGCTATGTTTATTGAGACATCATATTACCATGAATTATGCTACATCTTTGAAAATATGATTGTATAGTAATGAGAAATATTATTGATAGATATTTGTAGTCACTATTCTTATTCCCAAAGTCTGAGATCAGAGATGCATTTACCACATTACATTCCAATGTTCTTCATTAATTCTGTTCTTTGACATTGTTGTTTTTCAGCTGGATGGAGAATGGGTTACCACTGCCACTGCTGCTTACAATGTTGGGTAGAGATAGAGGGACCTTTGAGAATTCATGTTCGTAAAATTAGTTGTCATGAGGGATGTGATAAAATGGAAATCACATTCTATGTAAAGTAAGCAAATTGTCAACCATGTAATCTGAGAATTACATGTCTCAATATTTATGTTGTTAAATTTACAGGGGAATGTTCTGTTTCTGTTCAAAATATTTAAGTTCTCATCTTTAGCAATGTGATAATATTACTTCATGCTGGGGTTAATTTTGAACACCACACATAGCTTAGTCACTGTCTCAAACTCCGTTAGAGTTTCTTTGAAATCCTGTAACTGGAAACATGTGGTTGAGATTTGTGCTCTGATATCAGATGCAGGAGACTCTATGGATCTCAGTTCTAGCAAGTTGAAAGGAATGTGTGAGCATTTGAGTCAAAACCATGCATGTAATATTATTCAGTGTTGTCAAAACAAAGATTCCACAAACAGGTCAGTTAAATGCAGTTTAGGAATCCCTTTATGGGATTCTCTAGGTTCAAATATTGTCTATTTGACACTCGGAAGACTATGTTAAGGAAATAGTGCATTAACACCATAAGGAAGAAAAATCATTTGAACTTTTCTTCTTACATTCTTAATTATAAGCTATAGGTTACAAACAAAAGCATAAAAATCACATGATATAACACTGTGTATAAGTTATCACTGAACTAAAGTGAAAATTTGCATGCTGCAAGCCATAATCAGTGAAGTTTGTATAAGAAAAGCATTAGAACATTCAAGGCACTTGGCAAAATTAACACAAATGAAGGAATTCATAATTATTATTATGAACAGGATGACGTATTCTAATAAAAGTAATGTAAGTATAGGAATTAGGCCCCAGGTCTGTGAACAGTTCATCGACAGTATTACTCTCAATTTTATTTATAATACATGGAGCTCTTTAACATGAATTCTGGGGTTATAAAAATGAATAAAACATTGTCTCTCTTATTTTTAGTTCAAATGGCCAATGCTCAGAGACAACAGTTGTTGGGTATAAGCAAGAAGATGGCAAATTCCAAACCCAGTGTAAGTACACAATCCGGGACTCCCTCAATTGTCTAAAGCATTGTGAGTTGGTACCTTCTTGATGACACTTCAGCAACACATATGTGTAAGTATACAAAAAGATGCTACTTTGAAAGTTATGATTCATTCCAAGAAGTTGGGATATGCTACAAAGCCAGAGTATGTTGCAGGTCTTCTGAAGTTTACATCGAAAAGAACACTGTCATGCAAAAATGTGAATATTTCTACTTAATATTTAGTTATTTTTGTATAGTATCCATTTGGTACATGAAAATAATGCCACTCTATAGTAGGTTTCAGTGTCCTCAGTGACATTTGCAAACTTCATGCCTTGGGCTATAAAGTACTAATATCTTAGACATTATCTATTATCCTTGATTCATGGAAAATACAAATTAACAATGCTATTTCAAAGTTTCCTTTCTTCATATTTTGTAGAGTTAATGACATTTTGAGTGTTGATGGTAAATATCAATTTTGAAATGCAGTTATTGGAAAAGCCGTTTACAAATGTGATACTGACTACTTCAGTTTTGTGAGAATTTCTAGAATAATTGTCACACTACTCAATTAAATTCTACACAATTGGACTGTTAGTTGGACACTGAGTGAACAGGGTGTACAGTCTTCTGGTAATTCTAGTGTTTACTTAAAACTACAGGGATATATAAAAAAGGCATCCTTTTACTTTACTTTGTTGTGAACAAATTTATTATTCAATAAATATCAGTAAGTGGAAATCTGTGACAAACACACAAACAGCCAGAGATGTACAAATGCTGAAATAAACATACACACTGAGACTCACAGACACATGATGAATATCCTTCATGTCCCGCGCTACCGTCTCGCCAGCAAGAACGACGCAGGACACTCGGATCCTTCTGCAGTAAAGCTTTAATACATCTTGAGAGATAGATGATCAGCTTCTGAGAGGGAGACCCCAAGCTAAGAAACCCAGCCCCTTATATAAGCCTAGGAGCTCCGAGTGAGACGTGTAGAGCCGGGATTGGTGGTTTGCTCATCACCCCAGATGACGGGTGAGGCACAGCTTAAACGGTAAACTCCAACTGACAGCAGATGTCAGCGCCATCTTCTAATGGCGATAGCGATAGTGAGGGCGGCTTCTAACATCTCCCCCTATTCATTTATTTTTGAAGCCATAGGACACCCACAACTTTGGAGTGGAGATAGAGGTCAAATCCCCATGTGCAAATTTGGAACATGTACAAAGCTCCTCTCCAGGGTCTTATCCCCAGAGGGAGCCCTGACCAGTCCCGATGTCGTTTTTCTGGGGGAAGGAGATCATGACATAGAACCTTCATGCAAGATGACTTATCTCCCAGGAGAAAGTCGTTATACCGCAGACCTCTCCTGTGCAGTGCTTAGCCTTGCAACTCCTTGGGCTGTTGAAGCCTACCCACTCTATCCCGTGCAATGAGACTAGCCTCGTGGGGTGCAAGAGCCGGGAGGAAAGCGACCTATTGCTTTAACATGGTTAACCAAATGTCAGGGGAGGCTCCGTGTTCTAAGGCAGCAAGTGCTTGTGCCACCATCACTTTGTCTCTTTTGTTTGGGCTCTGAGCTTACACACCATCCAAAGCATCAACACTATTCCACAGCAGAGAACTAGGCTAAATGATCCCACCCCCACCCATTCCTTAAAATAAGAAAATGCAGATGAAATCCAGGAGGAGAGGCCTTCCATCAGAGAAAGATCCAGACGCGTCGAATTCACTTGCAGGATCGCCACTCTCAACTCACGGAGTGTCTGCTCAAACTCAAAAGTCCAATTCTGTAATAAATGTTGAGACAGAGCTTTTGACAGGTTAGCTGCTCTTGTAAAATTCTCATATTGTACTGAAGTGACACAAAGGCCAGGCAACTTTTGTTCACATCCCAATTGGGCCATCTGCCACAATATATCCAATTGTTCCTGAACCAAATTAATCTGTTGGTTTACCAACATCAGGCCTCCTTGTATCTGAGAATTGGCAGTGGCCTGTTTATCTAGGGCCATGGTCACAGTGGCTGATAGTTCATTAATGGTTTGAGTTGTCTGCACAGTGGCGGAAAGTGCAAGGGCCAAGGCGGTAACCGAAGCAGTAACCACGGCGGCAGCTATCAGTCCCACAATAATAGCAGAGATCCCAAAAATCTCACTTTTCCCTAAACAAACTCAAACTACTTGGCACCTCAACAGGAACTGGAACAAATCGAGGCATGCGCATTACCAAAGCAAAAGGGTGCTTAATAGCATCCCAGCATAATGCATAAAAACAATTCTAAGCAGAGCAATTTATTTCTTTCTGCTTCTTACCTAAGGTATCATTACTCACAACCCAAATAAAGGGCAGCCAAACACAAATTGGAGCAGCTGAATAATTAGTTCTCTTAAAAGGGGTATACTTAACATTGGAGGAGGACCAATCAGATGATCCAGAGCTCTGTCCCTCACTCAGACTGTTGCCTAATGCCCCTTTCCAATCAAAAGTAATCGGTCCCTTCTCACTATATCCTCCAGCAATCATTGCCATAGGAGAAAGATCAGTACAGCTTCCATTAATTCAAAAGGATTAGCATTAGATCTTTCTGGATCCATATGAATAAAATTATCCTTTAATGAAGAAATCATAGTAGCACAAGCTTCCTACCAATGACAAGGTTCTCTCATCCTGAAAACTCTGTATCTGAGGATCTAAAGGCAAAAACGCAAGCCCCAACTCTCTATTAGTTGTGAAAAATCTAGGGAACTCCTGGGCATTATGCATCACTGGCATCGGTAGGGGGAAGGTAGACATGATGGCCCACCGTAACTCTCCCATCATACTAGGAACCATCATCCCGAGTAGGAGAGTCTTCATCACCCACTTGGCCTCCATCCTTCTTATTCTGGAGTTGTGAAGGAGCTCTTCGAGTGAGTCTTTCAGGGATCCACAGGGGGTTTTCTTCCTCCTGTGGG
>NW_024434686.1:0-5696 GCF_017639785.1 Mesocricetus auratus | reverse complement strand
TACCTCCAGGTTCAGGCTTTCTTCTGGCCTTTCATAGAATTGCATGCATGTAGTGTACAGGCCTACAGCAGGCAAAACACCCATACAAGTAAATATAAGAAAAAAACTTGGGCAGTAGATCAGTATACATTCTGAGTATACACATGGACTTTGGAATCCCATCCAACAATGTGAGATGAACTCTCACCTGAACTCTTGTGGGGAGGGTCTAGGCCCTCCCCTGGATGAAATGACAGTCTATGGACACCCCCATGGAGGGCCTCACCCTCCCTGGGGAAATAAGGGGATAATGGGGGAATTGGGGGAGAGGGCAGGGGAGGAGGGGAGGGAAAGGGAGAGGGACCTGGAACTGACTTGTGAACCAACCATGTTTCTAATCTAAATTTAAACATAAAAATACAAAAAAATTTTTAAGTATAGAATTGGGCCATGACCCTCAGTTCCAGAACATGTTATCAGTGCAATAAATAACATTATTCCTTAAAAAATTGCACCAATGAGTATTTAAGGCCAACCACACCAAAAAAGAAAACAATGCCTATCATGTCTTGGAATTCATTCCTTCTGCTGTGTGTTATCAGTGATGGCATATTTCAAGGAAACCAAGGGCAGACAGTTATGATTTTCCTAATTTCTTTATTTTTTAATGTTTTGTTGATACTATGTTGGGTTTCACAACATGCATCTCAATCCCACTCATTCCCCTACCCATTCTCTTGTACTCTGCCCTTCCTACCTCTCCATTAAACAGAACAAAAATTTTAAAAAAGCCCAGTAAAAATCAAAAATGAACAAAAGCCTTGGTAAGAATATGTTCTGTGTTCCAGTGACTCACACAGCATATACTTTAGTCTATACATCTTTATTTTGTGAATGTTCCAGGTCTCTGGCTTCTATTACACTATCAATAATTGACCGTCATTGAGACTCCTCTTGGATATGAAATTGATGCCTTGTATCATGGAGATCCTGAAGCTTTGGGTTTGCAGGTCCCTAACCTTCACAGACTCTAGCAGTTCAGGATAACTCATAGTCCTGGTCCTGGGCCTGAGTTGTTGCTGGGTGAGTTACTCTGCCACCTTTACCTCGTCTATACCACCAGACAAGCTTTCCAGCACTGCACTAGTTAGCTCAACAAATGCATCAAGTAGAAGGAGGGGCCAATTCTCCTGCTCTCATGCCCTCACATCTGGCTCACACACACTCAGACCACATAGGGCCAGCTCTACTGTCTTGCCCAGGTGAGGTGCCAGGAACATTCTCCCAATTGCTGTAGTTGTTGAGGGGCAGATATAACACTGGCAGATGGCTTTAGTGCAGGTTGGGTGGGAATAGTTCCCTTACCAGTTCTGACACAAGATAAAAGAATTGGGGTAGACTCATGTCTTGTGCTCTCATAACTGTCAGGGCCAGCTCTTTTGCACTGCTGGCAACAGTGTTAGCTCTACTGTGCTTCTCATTCCAGGTGCAGGACTCACTCTCCTGAGATCTGCAATTGGGGAGGGGTGGGACCAGATCCTCCTAGTATTGCAGCCAGTGAAGGGTGTGCTCAACTCTGTGCATCCCTATCCTGTCTTCAATGATAACAGGAGCTACTGACATCAACACAGAGACTCTGGTGGGGCAATGGATCCAGACATGGCCCTTTACAGGATCCTAGGCCCAGAGTACACCATGACCCCTGGTGGAAGTATAGGCCACTCAGATCTGTATGACCACAGCGGAAGCATATTCCTTGAAAACTAACAATGCCTTAGATGGTGGACCAGATCTCTATTTCTGTGTGTCTCAACACAGTCTTCCATGACAGATTTCCTGCCACATGGCAAGGGCTAAGGACTTATTCATTTGGTGAAATCATCAACATTGAACTGACAGGAAAATTCTTAGTCACCAACATCCCTCACCTCCATGTTGTTACACTCCTCATAGGAACCTCCTGCTGGTGAATGTCACACTTCTCAGTAATTCTAACCACAGGTTTTCTGTATCTCGAGCTCATTTTTGATGCTTCCTCTTCTTCAGGAGAACTGAGTCAACAGATACATGGATCTGATTGGGGGTAGACTACCTGAAGGTGAGTTGGCATTTGACTCAATGATGAGTACAGAGCTATTGGGGTGTCTTCTGAGGAGGCCTTGATCCTAGGGTGGAGAACACTATGTGATACAGGTGTCTGTGGCTTCTTTGTCTTCCTATGTTTTGTCTCAAGACTTGATAGCAGAGGAGGAAAGGCAGTCATATGGGAAGAAGCCTGCCTGTGTCACAGACTAGACAAAACAAGGGTCTAAAGCAATCCTGACCAAAGAAATTGGTCTTAAGAGTAAAGAATAAGCAGTCATTTTTATATTAATGAAAATAGTCATTTTACTCAATAGTGGCTTAAAGGGACCACAATATAAACATTAAATAGCTTTGGCAAAATAGGAAAACAACAAGAACAAAAGAAAGACCAAATGAAACCAAAGCCTCAAACCATAACAAAGAATGATAAAAAACCAAAGCAAACAAAACCAACCAAAAAAATTAAGCTAAACAGCTTGCTTAATTAAAAGATTAACTTAACCTTGTTTCATATTTTGTACCACAGATCTACAGCCTATGGATGACCTTGGAAGGCCATCGTCAATTGTAAAAAGCCTTTTCAAATCTAGTATACACATGCCTCCTTGGGGCTTTGCAGGGTGTCTTCTGTAGACGCCTTGGTCCTAAGGTGGACAATGCTGTGGGTCCAAGATGTCGGTGTCTTCTTTGGCCTCCTCACTTCTCTCTGGAGCTGTGAGAAGGAAAGGCAATCAGTCCCAGAAGCAGCCTTTTTGGGCCATAGACTAGACAAAACCAGGGGCTATTGACACAGAGGAAGCCAAAGTCAAGGGCCACCATCCACCACAAATGCCATGGTTGCAGGGATTAGGATGCAAATGTGGCCCACCTGCCTTTGAGACTTAGTGCTCTCGCTGCAGCAGCTCTGTCTGCAGGAGGCTCCATAAAAGGGCTCACCCACACTGTACTTTTATACACACTGATGCTGGACATCTGAATACTTTCTACTTCAAAACTACACTGAGGAATGTATTACAACCCTAATGTCCCATGTATTCTCTGTGGATACCTACTTCATGATCTAGAATCACTGGGCCACAAATCACCTGTGTCATCCTGGCTTGCTGGAAACTGATTATTTAGCTAATGCTGCATGGAAAGTGTAGAGATCCAACTATACATGTGAGTTCTGGGGTTATAGGTTATAGGACTGTGACACATACATGAATATAGAAGGTACCATTGAGTGAGTAGAATTGAAAATTGCGTTTTTATTCATAAAAACACATTTTTTCAATAGGGAATACAAACATACAAACAGTGAAGAGCCTAAGCAAATTATGAAAAACAATAAAAAGACAAAAAGAACATCAAAATAGCAAAAGAATGAGAAAACAACCAAAAGCATAAATGTAAACCAAAAAAAGAAGGAAAATTGACATAAGAAATTTTCTCTTGTAACAGGTTGAAAAGCACAGATGTACAGCCTGTGCCTGGCCTTACAAGTAAGTCATGGATTTTACCAGGTTTTTCTAGATAGCTGTCGTAACAGGGAACAGTATTCGCAGTCCCTAAGTGTCTGTAACAATATGACCAGGTTATCATCTGTGCCTGTTCATACTGGCAGTGTATGGACAAGGGAATGTGTCCCAAGAAATGAAGTTAATGCTCTCCCTGGTGACTGCCAATGGTTCTACTGCTACATCACATTTATGATCCTATCTAGACTTTTCCCACTAAAAGTGTTGCCTGAGGTTATGATGGTCAACTGGGGCTGGAGGGGCTTGAGTGGGGGAATCCAGGTAGGAGGGCTAATGTCACGTCAGCTGCACAGCCTGTTTCCAAGAACGTGTGGAGGGTGTCGGGGAATGACAACACAGAGACTCGTTCAACGATGTAAGGAAAACTTTAAGCAGGCCCCAAAAAGGTTCAAGAAAACTTCCCAAGAAAGGCTCCCTCCAGAGAAGCTTCTGCTCTCTCCTCTACCCTGGCTGGTTCTGCTCTGACACCAAAAACTGATCTGGGCATGTCGGAAGAGGTGGTGAGTCTTTGGACAAGGTCGTGGTCAGGGCGGTTCCCGTGGGTAAGCCTTTTCCAGGAACTTATTGCCCCGGGCATTGTATTGTTTTTAGTAAACATGTTTTTAGTAAACATTGTCTTACAGCTGCCTACTCCTAGGCCGATGGGGAAGTGGGCCTCTGCTCAAGGTCTGGTGTTCCCACAAGTAACCCCTTTTTATTTTCTAATGAGGCACTCCTGGCTTAGGTCAAATAGGGTCACCCTCCCTTTCCGGTCTTTGGGGGACCTTGAACCCCTGTCTTAGGTGGGAGGAGTCTTCCCCACAGGTTGCCCGTCGTTGGAGACACCCCAACCTTAAATCATCTGTAACCAACCTTCATGGCTATCGGGATTGCCATGGGCTAAGCTAAGCAACACTTGGTTACCGATCTCTTGCCTCTGGAACAAGGCACGTTTGAGCTCGGCATAAAGCCAGAATGCCTACCGCCACTGCCACCATTTCCAGGACCCCCATTGACATAGCGCCTCTCCATCACCATACCCATTACCAGATCTGGGCTATAACATTCTATCAGCCTTCGTCTGTTACAAGGGTAACCCGCACGTGATTTACATTCTGTTACAAGGGTAACCCGCATGTGATTTACATTTACAATTTGATAAAGTTTACAATCGTTCCAAGATCTCCTCAGGAAAGCATTTAGAAAGTGCACTTGCACAGATACATTAGGTACAATCATTGATGTTACACATGTAGCATTATAAAAAATATGAACAAGAGGCTTGTTGCACTATCCACAGAACACCAATTTGTTCCTGTGGTGATGTAGTTTGTTGATTTAATGTCAGTAGCCTCAGCTGATTATGCGACTTGAGTCAAAGTCTCCTTTTTGTCGCATTAGGACAAGTTGCATTTCTCCAGAAAATACACTGGCATAGGTGCGATTCCAGAAACAGGAACCACCAAGTCTGATATTTCAAATGACCATGTCTTGTTCAAATACTGAAAAGAGACTTTTGTCACTCATCACAGTCCATACCAATGTCCAAATGTTTTAAATGGGTCCTTTTTTCCCCTAAAGGGAAAAACTGACAAAATGAATTCTGTTGTTTCAAGGCGTGTCAAGGGCATACAGTTAGTCTTTCCAGTTCTCTGTTGGCTTCGGGATGAAAACTCAGGGGTCCGGAAGGTTCAGGCAGCAGGTCTGTTAGGAAACTGGAAATCTTGAACCGACTGTTTTCTTTCTTTCTTGGGATGTAGATTCGATGACATTAAGGGTGAGGAACACTGATTTAGGCCCTCAAGTCTTGTAGTAACCTCCATTTGCCTGAAGATTTTTTTATTATAAATATCGGGGTATTCCAAGGGGATATGGAATGAACCAAATGACCTGACTCCAGTTGTTCTTGAACTAGCTGGTGAGCTGCCCTTAGTTTCTCTGCTGGTAAGGGCCACTGTTCCACCCATACCGGATCATCCGATAGCCATGTGATGGGTATGGGGGCTGGCGGCGCAACAGTGACCCTCACCAAAAATGACCAAAACACTTCCTATCCCCCGGAGCCCTGGTCTCCAAAGGGAGGGATGCCACAGGGCAAACCTCTCCCTGTTCTAGTTTACCTAGTCCCCTCCC
>NW_024434685.1:0-652 GCF_017639785.1 Mesocricetus auratus | reverse complement strand
AAGCCCTGCCTCGAAAAACCGAAAAAAAAGAAAAGAAACACATAACCATATACTTATCTTCACGTTGATTATTACACCAACACTTGCCTGGACAACCAAGCTGCGGATGAATATTTAAGCTAAAATACTGTGCTATTTATACCAAACAGTTCACAAATAGATCCAGAAGGACATATGCCAGATGACACAGACCTGTAATTTCAAATATTAGGAATCTTATGACAATGTGATTTCAAGTTCCAAGGCTTACTCAGGGATAGAGTACTATTTACCAAAAAGTATGTCTCAAATAATTAAAAAACAATTTTGTCTGGTGAGAGTATATAGCTAAGATTGGCGTAATTCCTGATAAAAACAGTAGTTTCATCTGCACTTTAAGAAAACACAATCACTCATCAATGAAAAGCCTTTATTCATGCAAAGATAAAATAGTGGTACTCAACTACATTCCATAGGCAGCTGTTTTCCCGAGGTCCCTCCCAACTTAAGTCAGTTCCTACCTCTTTTCTTGTTCTTCATTATTTTGTGGAATCCGGTGTCGTTGGGACACTGCAGGTTGACTGTTTTTCTTAGAAATGCAACAGACTGTGGGGTCTTCCCCTGGCAGCAATGGGAATCGAATCAAGCCTCCACAGAGGCAACAACTACCCAT
>NW_024434684.1:0-4082 GCF_017639785.1 Mesocricetus auratus | reverse complement strand
GATTCCTACACAGTGTTCTATCGTTAGTTTTCGTGAAGTTCAGCACATAGTTTCACACACAGTATTGTATCGTCAGTTTTCATGAAGTTAAGCACAGAGATTCTCACACAGTGTTGTGTAGTTAGTTTTCGTGAAGTTCAGCACACACTTTCACACACAGTGTTGAATCGTTAGTTTTCATGAAGTTGAGCACATGGTATCACACACAGTGTTGTATCGTTAGTTTTCATGAAGTTACCCACAGAGATACCCACAATGTGTTGTATCGCTAGTTTTCGTGAAGTTGAGCACATAGTTTCACACACAGTGTTGTATCGTTAGTTTTCATGAAGTTAAGCAGGGGGATTCTCACACAGGGTTGTATCGTTACCTTTCGTGAAGTTGAGCACATATTTTCACACACAGTATTGTATCGTCAGTTTCATGAAGTTGAGCACATAGTATCACACACAGTTTTGTATTGTTAATTGTCATGAAGTTAAGTGCAGTGATTCTCACAGAGTGTTGTATATTTAGCTTTCATGAAGTTGAGCACATAATTTTACACACAGTGTTGTATCGTTAGTTTTCATGATGTTAAGCAGGGGGATTCTCACAAAGTGTCGTAGAGTTAGTTTTCATGAAGTTGAGCAAAGAGGTAACTACACAGTGTTCTATCGTTAGTTTTCATGAAGTTCAGCACTTAGTTTCACACACAGTGTTGTATCGTTTGTTTTCATGAAGTTGAGCACATAGTTTCACACACAGTGTGGTATAGTTAGTTTTCATGAAGTTAAGCACATAAATTCACACACAGTGTTGTATAGTTAGTTTTCATGAAGTTGAGCACTTAGTATCACACACATTGTTGTATCTTTAGTTTTCATGAAGTTAAGCACGGTGATTCTCACAGAGTGTTGTATAGTTAGTTTTCAGGAAGTTGAGCACATAGTTTCACACACAGTGTTGTATCGTTAGTTTTCATGAAGTTAAGCAAAGAGATTCCTACACAGTGTTCTATCGTTATTTTTCATGAAGTTCAGCACATAGTTTCACACACTGTGTTTTATCGTTAGTTTTCATGATGTTAACCATGGAGATTTTCACACAATGTTGTATCGTTAGATTTCATGAAATTCAGCACATAGTTTCACACACAATGAAAAATGGTAAGTTTTCGTGAAGTTCAGAACATAGATTCACACACGGTCTTGTATCATTAGTTTTAATAAATTAAGTACCTAGATTATCACACAGTGTAGTATTGTTAGTTTTCATGAAGTTCAGCACACAGTTTCACAAATAGTGTTGTATCGTTAGTTTTCAAGAAGTTGAGCACATAGTTTCACAAACAATGTTGTATCGTTAGTTTTCATGAAGATGAGCACATAGTATCACACAAAGTGTTGTATCGTTAGTTTTCATGAAGTTAAGCACGGAGATTCACCCACAGTGTTGTGTAGTTAGTTTTCATGATGTTGAGTACATAGATTCACACACAGAATTTTATCGTTAGTTTACATGAAGTTGAGCACATAGTATCACACACTGTGTTGTATCGTTAGTTTTCAAGAAGTTAAGTACGGAGATTCGCACACAGTGTTGTATCGTTAGTTTTTGTGAAGTTCAGCCCATAGTTTCACACACAGTGTTGTATCGTTAGTTTCCATGAAGTTAAGCATTGAGATTAGCACATAGGGTTGTATCGTTAGTTTTCATGAAGTTCAGCACATAGTTTCACACACAGTGTTGTATTGTTAGTTTTCAAGAAGTTAAGCACGGAGATTTGCACACAGTGTTCTATCGTTAGTTTTCGTGAAGTTCAGCTTATAGTTTCACACACATTGTTGTATCGTTAGTTTTCATGAAGTTAAGCACAGAGATTCTCAAACAGTGTTGTGTAGTTAGTTTTCGTGAATTTCAGCACATAGTTTCACACACAGTGTTGTATCATTAGTTTTCATGAAGTTACGCACAGAGATACCCACACAGTGTTGTTTCGCTAGTTTTCGTGAAGTTGAGCACATAGATTCACACACATTGTTTTACGTTAGTTTTCATGAAGTTAATCACATAGTTTTACAAAAAGGGTTGTATCGTTAGTTTACATGATGTTAAGCAGGGGGATACTTGCACAGTGTTGTATCGTTAGTTTTCATGAAGTTGAGCACATAGTTTCACACACAGTATGATATCGTTAGTTTTCATGAAGTTAAGCACAGAGATTCTCACACAGTCTTGTGTAGTTAGTTTTCATGAAGTTCAGCACATAGTTTCACACACAGTGTTGTATCGTTAGTTTTCATGAAGTTAAGCAAAGTTATTCCTACACAGTGTTCTATCGTTAGTTTTTATGAAGTTCAGCACGTAGGTTCACACACTGTGTTGTATCGTTAGTTTTCATGATGTTATCCATGAAGATTCTCACACAGTGTTGTATCGTTAGATTTCATGAAATTCAGCACATAGTTTTACACACAATGAAAAATTGGTAAGTTTTCGTGAAGTTCAGAACATAGATTCACACACGGTCTTGTATCATTAGTTTTAATAAATTAAGTACCTAGATTATCACACAGTGTAGTATTATTAGTTTTCATGAAGTTCAGCACACAGTTTCACAAATAGTGTTGTATCGTTCGTTTTCAAGAAGTTGAGCACATAGTTTCACAAACAATGTTGTATTGTTAGCTTTCATGAAGATGAGCACATAGTATCACACACAGTGTTGTATCGTTAGTTTTCATGAAGTTAAGCACCGCGATTCTCACCCTGTGTTGTATCATTAGTTTTCATGATGTTAACCATGGAGATTTTCACACAGTGTTGTATCGTTAGATTTCATGAAACTCAGCACATAGTTTCACACACAATGAAAAATGGTTAGTTTTCCTTAAGTACAGCACATACATTCACACAGTGTTGTATCATTAGTTTTAATATATTAAGCACCTAGATTATCACTCAGTGTTGTATTGTTTGTTTTCATGAAATTCAGCACACAGTTTCACAAACAGTCTTGTATCGATAGTTTTCCTGACTTTGAGCACATAGTTTCACACACAGTGTTGTATCGTTAGTTTTCATGTAGTTAAGCACATAGTTTCACAAACAGTGTTGTGTCGTTAGTTTTCATGAAGTTAAGCAGGGGGATTGTCACACAGTGTTGTATCGTTAGTTTTCATGAAGTTGAGCACATAGTATCAAACACAGTCTTGTATCGTTAGTTGTCATGAAGTTAAGCACGGAGATTCTCACAGAGTGTTGTATAGTTAGTTTTCATGAAGTTGAGCACATAGTTTCACACACAGTGTTGTATCGTTAGTTTTCATGAAGTTAAGCAAAGAGATTCCTACACAGTTTCTATCGTTAGTTTTCGTGAAGTTCAGCACATAGTTTCACACACAGTGTTGTATCATTAGTTTTCATGAAATTAAGCACAGAGATGCTCACACAGTGTTGTATAGTTAGTTTTCATGAAGTTGTGCACATAGATTCTCACACAGTGTTTACCGTTAGTTTTCATGAAGTTGAGCACAAAGTATCACACAAAGTGTTGTATAGTTAGTTTTCATGAAGTTAAGCACAGAAATTCGCACACAGTGTTGTATCGTTAGTTTTCAGGAAGTTAAGCACATACATTCCCACACAGTGTTGTGTCGTTAGCTTTCGTGAAGTTGAGCACGGTGATTCTCATATAGTATTGTATACATAGTTTACATGAAGTTGATCACATAGTTTCACACACAGTCTTGTATCGTTAGTTTTCATGAAGTTAAGCAAAGAGATTCCTACACAGTGTTCTATCGTTAGTTTTTGTGAAGTTCAGCACGTAGTTTCACACACGGTGTTGTATCGTTCCTTTTCATGATGGTAACCATGGAGATTTTCACAAAGTGTTGTATCGTTAGTTTTCGTGAAATTGAGCACGGTGATTCTCACAGAGTGTTGTACAGTTTTCATTAAGTTGAGCACATACTTTTACACACAGTGTTGTATCGTCAGTTCTCATGAAGTTAAGCAAAGAGATTCCTACACAGTGTTCTATCTTTATTTTTCGTGAAGTTCAGCATGTAGTTTCTCACACTGTGTTGTATCGTTAG
>NW_024434683.1:0-7004 GCF_017639785.1 Mesocricetus auratus | reverse complement strand
GAAATTAAAAAAAAAACAAGAGGTAAACAGGCCAGCTTCCCGGCCTGAGTTCCGGGGCCTGCAGATCGCCTGGGAACTGCACAGAGCTCCCAATCCCGGCGGGAGCATCAGGTAAACAGGCCAGCTTCCTGGCCTGTGTTCCAGAGCCTGCAGATCGCCTGGGAACTGCACAGAGCTCCCAATCCCGGCGGGAGCGTCGGGTGAACAGGCCAGCTTCCCGGCCTGTGTTCCGGAGCCTGCAGATCGCCTGGGAGCTGCACAGGGCTCCCAATCCCGGCGGGAGCATCAGGTAAACAGGCCAGCTTCCTGGCCTGTGTTCCAGAGCCTGCAGATCGCCTGGGAACTGCACAGAGCTCCCAATACCTGCGGGAGCAAAGCACCCCAGACTCCAGGTCTTCTCTCCCACCAACGATTCCAGGAAAGGAGAGGAGGCTGGGAGTGCAGGGGGGTGGCTGTCCCTCTGGCATTATCAGGTAAACGGGCCAGCTTCCAGGCCTGAGTTCCAGAGCCTGCAGATCGCCTGGGGACTGCGCAGAGCTCCCAGTCCCGGCGGGAGCCAGGCACCCCAGACTCCAGATCTTCTCTCCCACCAAAGAGACCAGGAAACTACAGGAACCTGGGAGACCAGGGGAGTAGCTGTTCCGGATCAGGTACAACAGGACCCAGCATAGGGTCCAGGGGACCAGGTAGGAGGCTAAGCGCCCCAGATTCCTGTTCTTCTTCTCTACCCACGGACCAGCATTTGGACAAGGCATAGAAGAACCACCAGATTACTGGACTTACTAGCACCCACCAAAAGGGAACTCTGGTCCCCAGACCAGGAAGGGGCTCTTTCTGCACCCACTAAAAGAAGAGATGGGAAAGAGACAATACAAAAACACAGTCAGCAACAGAAAAACAAATATGACACCGCCAGATTCTAGAGACTCCACACCAGCAAGACCCCAATATTCAAACGCGAAGGAAGCAGAAGAGAACGATCTTAAAAGCACTTTCATGAAAATGATAGAGGCCCTAAAAGAGGATATTGGAAAATCCCTCAAAGAAATGGAAGAAAAAACAAACCAAAAAATGCAAGAAATGGAAGAAAAAACAAACCAAAAAATGCAAGAATTGGAAGAAAAAACAAACCAAAAACGGCACGAAATGGAAGAAGAAATGAAGCAAAAAATGCAAGAAATGGAAGAAAAAGCAAAGCAAAAAATGCAAGAATTAGAAGAAGAAACATACCAAATAAGGCAGGAAATGGAAGAAGCAACAAAGCAAAAAATGCAAGAAATGGTAGAAAAAACAAAGCAAAAAATGAAAAAAATGGAGGAAGAAACAAACCAAAAAAGGCAGGAAAGGGAAGAAGAAACAAAGCACAAAATCCAAGAAATGGAACAAAAAGCAAACCAAAAAATGCAAGAAATGGAAGAAAGAACAAACCAAAAAATTCATAAAAGGCAACAAACGGACGAACAGATAAACAGAAAATTGCAAGAAGCAATGCAAATGCTGCAAGGGTTGAAAACTGAAATAGAGACACTAAAAAAACACAATCTGAAGAAAGGCAGAAAATAGAAAAGCTGGACAAACAGTCAGGCACTACCAATACAAGCATTACCAACAGAATAGAAGAGATGGAAGAGAGAATCTCAAGTGTTGAAGATACATTAGGAGAAATGGATTTATCAACCAAAGAAAACCTTAAATCCAACAAATCCTTAACACAAAACATCCAGGAATTATGGGACACCATGAAAAGACCAAACCTAAGAATAATAGGTATAGAAGAAGGAGAAGAAATCCACCTCAAAGGGGCAGAAGGCATATTCAACAAAATCATAGAAGAAAACTTTCCCAACCTTAAGAAAGACATGCCAATGAAGGTACAAGAAGCCTACAGAACACCAAATAGAGTGGACCACAAAAAAAATCCCCTCGCCACATAATAATCAAGACCCCAAACATACAGAATAAAGAAAGAATATTAAGAGCAGCTAAGGAAAAAGGTCAAGTAACATATAAAGGCAGACCTATCAGAATTACACCTGATTTCTCCATGGAAACTCTGAAAGCCAGAAGGTCCTGGATAGATATTCTACCTACAATAAGAGACCATGGATGCCAGCCCAGACTACTATACCCGGCAAAGCTCTCAATCACTATAGACGGAGAAAACAAGATATTCCATGACAAAACTAGATTCAACCAATATGTGTCCACTAACCCAGCCCTACAGAAAATTTTGGAAGGAAAACTCCAACCCAAGGAAGCTAACTACAACCAGAAAAACATAAGCATTAGAGAATCCCTCTCTACCAACAGCCAAAAGAACAAAGGGGCGAAATTCCACCCATAATTCCACCAACAACAACCATCGCAAATCGAAGAAGGATGAGCAATCAATGGTCATTAATTTCCCTCAATATTAATGGCCTTAACTCACCCATAAAAGACACAGACTAGCAGAATGGATTCGAAGACAGAACCCTTCCTTCTGCTGCATACAAGAAACACACCTCACCCTCAAAGACAGACATTACTTGAGAGTTAAAGGTTGGGAAAAAATTTTTCAATCAAATGGACCCAAGAAACAAGCAGGGGTAGCAATCCTAATATCTAACAAACTAGACTTTAAAATAAAATCAATCAAAAGAGATGAAGGAGGTCATTACATACTCATCACAGGTGAAACCCACCAAGACGAAGTGTCTATCCTGAACATCTATGCCCCCAATACAAAGGCATCCACATTCGTTAAAGAAACATTATTAGAACTTAAATCTCATCTAAAGCCCCACACAGTTATAGTGGGAGATTTCAACACACCACTCTCACCACTAGACAAGAATACCAGACAGGAACTCAACAAAGAAGCAAAGGGTCTAATAGAAGTAATGACCCAACTGGGATTAACAGATATCTATAGAACATTTCATCCACATAAAAAAGAATATACCTTCTTCTCACCACCACATGGAACCTTCTCAAAAATCGACCACATACTTGGCAACATATCAAACCTCAGCAGCTACAAAAAAATTGGAATAACTCCATGCATCTTATCAGACCACCATGCCTTAAAATTAGAATTCAACAACAACACAAATTGCAGAAAACCTACAAACTCATGGAAATTGAATAATGCTCAACTGCACCATCCCTGGGTCAAAGAGGAAATAAAAAAGAAATTAAAGACTTCCTCGAACTCAATGAGAATGAAGACACAACATACCCAAACCTATGGGACACTTTGAAAGCAGTGCTACGGGGAAGTTCATAGCACTAAGTGCTCACATGAAGAAACAGGAAAACAGTTATACCAGAGAATTAACATCACAGCTAAAAGCTCTAGAACACAAAGAAGCAAACTCCCCCAGGAGGAGTAGACGCCAGGAAATAATCAAATTGAGGGCTGAAATCAACAAAGTAGAAACCAGGAAAACAATACAAAGAATCAATGCAACGAAGAGTTGGTTCTTTGAGAAAATCAACAAGATAGACAAACCTTTGTCCAAACTTACCAAACAGCAGAGAGTGAACACGCAAATTAACAAAATCAGAAATGAAAAGGGGGACATAACAACAGACTCTGAGGAAATCCAGAGAATCATTAGGTCATACTTTGAAAACCTGTACTCCACAAAATTCGAAAATTTAAAGGAAATGGATGACTTCCTGGACAGCTATCATTTGCCAAAACTAAATCAAGAACAGATAAGCAATTTAAATAGACCTATAACCCCTATGGAAATAGAAGCTGTCATCAAAAGTCTCCCAACCAAAAAAAGTCCAGGTCCAGATGGCCTCAGTGCAGAATTCTACCACAAATTCAAAGAACAGCTTATACCAATTCTTCTCAAAGTGTTCCACACAATAGAAGCAGAAGGGTCTTTGCCAAACTCTTTCTATGAGGCTTCAATAACCTTGATCCCCAAGCCACACAAAGATACAACCAAGAAAGAGAACTTCAGACCAATATCCCTCATGAACATTGATGCAAAAATACTCAATAAAATACTGGCAAATCGGATCCAAGAACACATCAAAACAATCATTCACCACGATCAAGTAGGTTTCATCCCAGGGATGCAGGGATGGTTCAACATACGAAAATCCATCAACGTAATCCACCATATAAACAAGCTGAAAAACAAAAATCACATGATCATCTCACTAGATGCTGAAAAAGCCTTTGACAAAATCCAACATCCCTTCATGATAAAGGTCTTGGAGAGATCTGGGATAACAGGGACATACTTAAACATAATAAAAGCCATATACAGTAAACCAACAGCCAACATCAAACTAAATGGACAGAAACTCAACGCAATTCCTCTAAAATCAGGAACAAAACAAGGCTGTCCACTCTCTCCATACCTTTTCAACATGGTACTTGAAGTTCTAGCTATAGCCATACGACAACAAAGGGGGATCAAGGGGATACAAATTGGGAAGGAAGAAGTCAAACTTTCACTGTTTGCAGACGATATGATAGTTTATATCAGTGACCCAAAGAACTCTACCAGGGAACTCTTACAGCTGATTAACACCTTCAGCAAAGTGGCAGGTTACAAGATCAACTCAAGAAAGTCAGTAGCCCTACTATATACAGATGATAAAAGGGCTGAAAGAGAAATCAGAGAAACATCACCCTTTACAATTGCCACAAACAACATAAAATACCTTGGGGTAACGCTAACCAAACAAGTGAAAGACCTGTATCGTAAGAACTTTGAATCTTTAAAGAAAGAAATTAAAGAAGCCCTCAGAAAATGGAAAGATCTCCCATGCTCTTGGATAGGTAGGATCAATGTAGTAAAAATGGCAATCCTGCCAAAAGCAATCTACAGATTCAATGCTATCCCCATTAAAATCCCAGCACAATTCTTCACAGACCTTGAAAGAACAATAATCAATTTTGTATGGAAAAACAAAAGACCCAGGATAGCCAAAACAACCCTGTTCAACAAGGCAACGTCCGGAGGCATCACTATCCCTGACCTCAAGCTCTATTATAGAGCTATAGTCCTGAAAACAGCTTGGTATTGGCACAAAAATAGACAGGCAGACCAATGGAATCGAATTGAAAATCCGGGTATTAACCCACACACGTACGAACATCTGATCTTCGACAAAGAAGCTAAAAATATACAATGGAATAAAGAAAGCATCTTCAACAAATGGTGCTGGCATAATTGGAGACTGGCATGTAGAAAAATGCGGATCGATCCATGTTTATCGCCATGCACAAAACTTAAGTCCAAATGGATCAAAGACCTCAACATAAATCCAGCCACACTGAACCTCTTAGAAGAGAAAGTGGGTGGTACCCTTGAAAGAATTGGTACAGGAGACAGCTTCCTGAACATAACACCAGTAGCACAGACAGTGAGATCAACAATTAATAAATGGGACCTACTGAAACTGAGAAGCTTCTGTAAGGCAAAGGACACAGTCAGCAAGACAAAAAGGCAGCCCACAGAATGGGAAAAAATATTCACTAATCCCACATCTGACAGAGGGTTGATCTCCAAAATTTACAAAGAACTCAAGAAGCAAGTCTCCAAAACAGCAAAGGACCCAATTAAGAAGTGGGCTGCAGAACTAAATAGAGAGTTTTCAATAGAGGAGTCTAAAATGGCTGAGAGGCACTTGAGAAAGTGCTCAACATCCTTAGCCATCCGGGAAATGCAAATCAAAGCAACTCTGAGATACCATCTCACTCCTGTCAGAATGGCTAAAATCAAAAACACCAATGACAATTTATGCTGGAGAGGATGTGGTGAAAGGGGGACACTCCTCCATTGCTGGTGGGAGTGCCAACTGGTTCAGCCACTTTGGAAAGCAGTATGGAGATTCCTCAGAAAAATGGGAATAAACCTACCACAAGACCCAGCAACTGCACTCTTAGGCATATATCCAAAAGATGCCCATTCATATAACAAAGATGTCTGTTCCACTATGTTCATAGCAGCTTTATTTGTAATAGCCAGAACTTGGAAGCAACCTAGATGTCCCTCACCCGAAGAATGGATAGAGAAAATGTGGTACATCTACACAATGGAGTACTATTCAGCAGAAAAAATAATGGAATCATGAGATTCGCAGGCAAATGGATGACACTAGAAGAAACCATCCTGAGTGAGGTAACCCAGTCACAAAAAGAGAAACATGGCATGTACTCTCTCATATATGGATTTTAGACATAGATCTGGGGAGTGCCAGCCTACAATCCTATTGCCAGAGAGTCTGGGAAACAGAAACTTCATTTACTGGCTGGTTAAGTACCGAGCTGAACTCAAGAAAGCCAGTATCAGAGAGGGAGGACTGATGATCAAAGGGATTAAGACTGGGCTGGTTGAACCCCCAGAAACAGCTGACCAGACAAAGGTTAACTCTTGAATCCCAGGCATCAGCCTGGGAATCCAGCATGGGACTGTTCAAGACCCCCTGAATCTGGGTGTCAGTGAGGAGGCCTAGGTAATCTATTGAGCCTTGGAAAGCAGATCAGTACCCATCCCAAGTATACACACGGTCTCTGGACTCCCATAGAACAATGTGAGGTGCACTCTCACCCTGAACTCTTGGGGAAGGGTCTAGGCCCTGCCCTATATGAAATGACAGACTATGGACACCCCCATGGAGGGCCTCACCCTCCCTGGGGGAATGAGGGGATAACGGGGGGGGGATGGGGGGAGGGTACGGGAGGAGGGGAGGGAAAGGGAGAGGGACCTCGTACTGACTTGTGAAGCAACCTTGTTTCTTATCTAAATTTAAAATGGAATAATAAAAAAATATTAATAAAAAAAATAACAATGAGTAAAAAGTGGGTGATAAATTTAAGTAGAACTCACCCTCCCTGGGAAAAAGAGGGGGTATTGGGTGGGTGGTGGGAGGGGGTGGGAGGAGGGGAGGGAAAGGGAGAGGGACGTGAGATCGACATGTGAAGAAACCTTGTTTCTAATTTGAATTTAAATTTAAAAATAAAAATTTTTAATAAAAAAATTGAAGAAGAA
>NW_024434682.1:0-35383 GCF_017639785.1 Mesocricetus auratus | reverse complement strand
TCAACGTGTGTTGGACCATTGCTCAGCTCTTTCTCTGGTCAGAGCAGGACTGTTCACCACAGCTCTGAATTATCAAGTTCAAAATGTCAGCCATCAGAGGGGAGAAACCTGGGCCAAGATTATCTTTAGTGAAGATGAAATAACTAGGTTCTCATGTTAGTTTCAAAACATGACAATGAAAGTGGGTCTGCAGAACACCTAGGAGAAAGATGGGAGACAGGATTCTGATCAAGTTGACAACCTTTATTTCATCCCAAATAGATTTATATAGGGGAAGGGAGGAGAGGAAGAAATGGGGGTGTACTGCAGCTACAATGAGCCTGACCTGGCAGAGCAAAGGCCAATGGGATGGGAAGTTCATTCTGTGTCCTCTGGTAACCTAACTGCAGATTGTAACTTTATCTTTCACATTCTACCTTCTATTGTACAAGCCTATGCCCTAGTGACTAGGCAGATAAGCCATGAGTCTGTTTTCTTGGAACTTGTTTCCTATCTTAAGAGGTGGTATTTCAGTAATGTGACCTGGAGTCACATCTTCTTTATGAGGAGAGTGTAATAATGCTATGTCTTGATTTATGGCGGAGGTCCCCAACAAACACACACCTCAAACACACATTCAGTGTCACTCACACCTGTACACCCACACACACATCTGGGTAAAGACACTTGCTACCAAGCCTACCAACCTAACCTCTGGGGGAGGATACAATAAAGACAGTGTAAGGTGTCTTTGACCTCCAAACATATACTGCACAACACATGTGCCACACAAAATTTTAAAATTCTAAAAATATTGCCAGATGAAACCTGTTTCTTATATGTTACACAAGACATATTAGCTGAAGAACAACTGTCTATCAGTGGTCAAAGCACAGCACCTCTGGAGCAGGTGTCTGTGCCAAGGCTGGGATGGGATAGTGGGAAATGTCTTGATGTTACAAAAATCTAAAGTCATGGCACCCACCATCATCCAGATTTCAACTTTATCTCACTGTGCATCTCTCTGGAGTCGTTCCATATATCTTTTACCTATGTGAGGAGCACAACTCATTTCTCAGGGACTGGTGCCAGGACACTTCCAGCTCTCCCTCAGCACTCAGACTTCAGAACCAGTTTGGATCTAGTTCTTCGGTTGTCTTAGACACTGTTAAACAGGAACTAGAACAAGAAATTCTCTGGAGTCCTGGTGACATGGTTCAGTCAGAACATTGCTGGCTATGCAATATGAGGATCCCAAGTCCATGTCTAGAAAGAACATTTAAATAAAACGGAGTCTTCAGTCACAAAGCAGCTACTTCCATACTTACAATGCCTTCCACAGACCATGCACATTACATCTAAGCTACATAGCAAGTCTCTTCAGTATCACCCATAACACTCTCCTAGTTTCCATGATGAACATGTTATGATGCAAATTAACATGTCTTTTACCTTAACAAACTCATACCACAGAGCTCGAATAATGGCTTAACAGTTAATAACACTTGCTGCTTTTGCTGAGGGTATGGGTTCCATTTCCACCACCCACATCCAGTAGTTCACAATCACCTCTAACTTCAGTATCAGGGATTCAACTGCCTATTATTATCTCCTGAACCAGATATACATGTGGTATAGACATATGCATGCAGGTACTCATATATACACATAAAATAAAAGCAAAGTTAAATAGTCATCCCAGGTGATGTACACAACTGTAGTTTCAGCACCTGTAATCTTAGGCTATGACAGGAAGATCCTGAACTCAAGACAGTTTGAGCAACTCAGAGACCACATCCCATATTTCTATCTAGATATACAGACAGAAAGACATCAAAAACTCACAAATATCTAAATATTCTTAATACAGTACATGGACTCTAGAAGAATCAAAAACCAAGCAGGCCTGGAAAATGGCAATGTTAAAAAAACTGAATTTTCTAAACAGCTAAGTAAAGGAACACTTTTAAACAATGAATCAAAATGCCCAACACACAACGAAGATGTATTATAGTTAGTAGATTTTCTGACTAGCTGCATGAAGAAGCCCTGGGTTCTAGCCCTGGGTAAACTGGTTATGGTGGCTCAGGCCTGCACTAGGAAGTCAGAGACAGGAGGGTAAGTCAAACAAGGTTACCATCAGACACACCTTGAACTCCAGGACAGTCAGGATCCTGTCTAAATAAATAAATAATAATTGTAACACCAACACAAGGGTTTTGGAATGCATACTCTACTTAAGAGGCTATTTAAAGTTCTTGGTACATAAAGTCATTACTACCACAGAAAGCATGCCCTCTCTTTCTGGTGCAACTTTCTAAGTTACAAGACAAAAGACTCAAACATGACCAACATGCTTCTCTGAATCACTGTAGAGCTGTCCTCACTACTAGCCTGATTCTAAGATTGAAAAAAGAAAAAAATTGCTGTTGAAGCAGTAAATAAAATACATCCAATGAAATCAAGTCAGAATAAGGATCCTATAACAAAGCATTCAAATAACTTAAAAGTTGCTTCCATGTTTAAAGAAACATAAGACAACTCCCAGTAGTTAATCTTTTCAAAAAGGATTTTCAGTTCCACAAACATGTATTTAAACAATATGGCTAAAGATTAAAAAAAATCTGCATCCAGTGGCAGAAACAAGAGGATCTAAAAGCTACATGCTCAGGCAGAGGAAAGGATACACCTGACACATTAGAGGCCAAGCAGCACTTTAGGCCTCTTCCTCTCTCAAGGAAGTGCATGACAAGCTGGGCATCAGGAAACTTAAGTCATCATGTCATTTAGTAAAATTACACCTGGCTCCTGAACTTGGGAAACCAGGGTCTTACACAGGCAGAAGACTATGTTCCAGCAGGCCTGTATCCTGGGAGCGTGCAGCTTCTAAGACCCCACTTTCTGCCTTGTAAACACTTGGCCCATCATTACATCCCAGATTGCAGGTCCCAAGATAAGCTTTAAAGGGGGTGTATCTTAAACTATGAGAATGTTTTGCAACTCTACAGGAACTTTTCCTGGTCTAGCTCATGTCCAAAAAGCATGTGGTCCTGCAGCTCAATATCCTAAACCAACAAGGCACAGCGACAGTCAAAGGGGAAGAATGCAAATCAAAACAGCCTTACCAGGCCTTTATTTTTTAATTTTTACATCAAAATTCTTCCTCAAACCCAAACAAGAAAAGCAAAAATTCTTGGCGTGTTAAGGAAAGCTGCATTGCAAACTGCAACAGCAAGACTTTTCTTTTTTCCTTGGGATGCTCCAAGTGCAGTTTTCAGCAGTCAAATTACAACTAATAGAAAACAAGATTAGAATTTTAAAAAAAGGTATTGAAAAAAGCCTCTCATCGCAGGGGTACCTGGGTTGCAGGAGTTTGGTAGGACCATTTCAAAGGAAGGTGAGAAAAGGGAATCCAACACCCCCTAGCCCCCATCTCCCCACCTCCCCTACCTTCCTGGGGCAGGCAACCTTACAGCAGGGACTCAAATGTAATAATAATAACAATAATCATAGCACTCCCTCCTACCTCCCAAGCCATGGACTGCTGGAATGGCCCCTTCCTGCTTGCCCTCTCTCTCCCTCGGGAGGCAAGGGTTAGATACCCAGCCCCCTGAACCAGGCTCGCCAGAGGCCCCAAACGTGCCATAGCTCTCCCCTCTCTTTTCTCACTACCCCTCATTTGCATTGTCTGCCTCAATTCAACTTTGACTGATATGAATCCCGCAGGACACACACACACACTCACCAGTACCGAGGCCTAGTCCACAGTGGCCCCTGCCTGGTCTCCACCTCCTGCCCTATGTCCCATGAGGAAGCAGGGCTCTCTGCCTCCCTGGCAGGTGGTCTGGTTAGTCAGGCAGAGGGAGCAGGGGGTGGCAGGGGAGACGGGATTAATGTTCTGCCTGCCACTGTGGACACAGAAGAGGGAGGCCCTGCCTGAGTATGGCAAGTGGAGGGGTCTGGCAGCAGACAAGGCAGACGAGGGGAGTGTGGGAGAGCAGCCCTCAGTGTGCATCACTGGCAAAGATTCACTGCCGCCAATACCCCCCAATGTAATCTATTCTGTATCTCCTTCATAGTTTAAATAAGGATATTGTCAGAAACTCAGAAGTTTGGAGTGGTGATCAAAGGTTAGGAGGAATGAAATGAGTGCCGGCTCCTTAGTTTCTGTGTGACCACCTGGTATTAGCAAAATGTAGAGAGCTTTGGATCATTCTGAAAATTATGGTTAAAAACCAGTTAGAAATTCCATTTACATTGTTTTTTAAGTAGCTAGGACTGTCTGCTTTCAATTTGGTGCAGTTTACAATCTTTATGTGATTAGAAATCTGATGGGACAGGAAAAGAAGAAAGGAGCTTGTTGGAAAATATTTTCTTTGTCTGTGCTCTTTAAATTTCCAGACCTATACTCCTGGTAGTTGGTGTGTGGAGGTAGTATTAAGAGGAGTGGTAGCAGAGAGAAAGTGAGAAAGAACCCACAATACCCAGCAGGTAGATGGGGAAGTATAAGCTGCTGCTTGACGAGGTACAAATCTGGAGTCTATTTTCATTTTTCTAGTTTGTTTTTTAAATTTCATTTTGCATTCCAACCACATTTATCCTTCCAACCCTTCCTGCTGCCCCTTTGCCTCCCTGAGTTCCACTCCACTCACTCATCCCAAAAGGTAAGTGCTCCCATGGGGAGTCCATCAAGCCTGGCCCATTAAGTTGATGCAGGAACAACAAATGCCCCCAAGCATTAAGAATGAGCATGGCATCCCAACATAAGGAATGGGCTCCAATAAGCTACCTCAAAAACCAGGGATGGATGTTGATCCTACAGTCTAAATGACATTATTGCAGCTTTTTAATTTTTGTTAGTTTCTGTCTCAGTTTTAGGTCGGTATACAGACTGGTGTATTTCAGATGTTGTCATACACATGTGCCACTGTTCTTTGTCATTTGTGTGTTATTATTACTTTAAAATATTTTTAATTATGTGTGAGTTTGTCATTGTGGGGTTATGTGCACATGAATGAAGTAGCCATGAAAGTCAGAATTGGTAATCATAACCCTTAGGAAATAAAGTTAAAAGTGATTTAAAAACTACATGATGTAGTTTTAGGGAAGAGAATTCAGCTGTTAGCTCTTCTTTCATAGTTTAATATATGTGGGAGGGGATCTATCAGAGTTTGGCCGTTCTTTGTTGGGAAACTTATTCCTGTATCTTGCTATTTGCAGAGAGCAATTAAAGTATAAGATCCCTTAAAATGGAGTTGCCTAATAGAGTGCTTTCAACAAAAATGTTCCTCGACCTCATAGGAATGGGGAATGTTAGAAGTCATGGCCTTGTTGGAATAGGTGTGGCTTTGAAGGAGGAAGTGGATTACTGGGGATCGGCTCACAATTTCAAGAGCCCAGGCCAGATCCAATTTTACTCTCATTTCTTGATACCTGCATATCTGGATGTAGAACTTTCAGCTACCTCTTCATGATCATAACTGTGTGTGTGTGGCACCATGCTTCCCAGCACAATGCAAATGGACTAAATCTCAGAAACTGCAAGCAAGCCTCAATTAAAAGTCTTCATTTATAAGAGTTTTTGTGGTCCTGGTGTCTCTTCAAAACAATCAAATCTCCAACTAAGTGATCAGATGTGAGCACTGGGAACTTGGCCCATGTCCTCTGTCAGAAACGCAAATCTCATGTCTGTTTCACTGCAGCAACTATTTTGAGTGTGTGGCCATTTTGGAAATGAAAATACAGTATCTAAAATAAATCTACACAACCTGATATAAGGATACTTTGCCTTCCTAGGGGTAACTGGAATTTCTCAAGTAGTGGTACCTTGGCTAATTTCCTTACTATGCTCCAAAATACATGACACACCCTATGAGATTATGGGGGCCAATTATATCCACAGCCTCCAATCTTCTTTTTAGAGTTGTTATGTATATACGTAACTTGCTTTCTGATTCTACATGTAGTTATACTGAAGAAATTCCCTATAAAATTAGAAAAGACTTTGGATTTTTACACAGCATGAAAAATGTGGATTATTATGGGTACATTTTATGTAGGCCTAGATGGATTTTGCATTATAACATGACCACAAGATTATTAAGTCCAGGAAATGGAATGTAGTTGGTTTCAAATAATTATTGTACAGTTAGTAAAACTGTTTGAGCAGGATTAGAATGCATTGTGTTGCTGTAAATAGTATGAAACCAGGCACAGGTTTTTAAATTTAAAAGACTTCATTATTCTTCAGTTTAGTCTCTGCTTCCTGAACACAGTTTTAGATGGGAGTGCTGAGTTTGTTGCTCCGGTTGCCATATATATCTGCTGTCTCACTGTAATGGTGAGGATATCTTGTACCTCTGGAATCATAAGCCCAAACAAAGCAATGTTTGGAAGTTTTATGTCACCTAGACAAAGGCTAAAGTCATGTGAATGAAGAGAACTTCAATAAAGAAAATGACTCCATTTGTTGGGACTGTAGTTAAACATGTAGTTCATTTTCTCAATTAGTGATTGATGATGGAGTGCACAGACCATTATATATAAAGCTAACTCTGGTCCTGTATACTGTAAGAAAACAGGCTGACCATGCCACTAGGAGCAATCTAGTATGCTGTACTCCTCCATGACCTCAGCATCAGGTCCTGCCTCCAAGTTCTTACCATGTTGACCTCCTGTCTACAGTACCTTCACTACAGTCAAATTGTAAGCCTAATGAACCCTTTATCTTCACGTTGCTTTGGCCATGTTTGATTATAGCAAGAAGAACTCGGACTAGGACAGAAATTCTTTTTAGGATCAAGGGGTATTGCAGTATCATACCTAATCATGTTTTTAAGGCTTTGAAATTTTGGAACTAAGAGTGATAAAAGCCTGATGAGTTTTTCTGTTGAGTCTTGGAAGACAAAGAATGTTGAGAGAAATGCACACAATGGAGGACTTGGCTTGTGAATTTCCAATGAGAAGTTTGAGTCACTTAAAGTCTATCAAGGTCACTGTGTATTTTCAAGTAAGAATCAGAGGTGCTGGTTAGATGGAGACGAAGCCTTCACTATGATTAACAAGATAACTGAAGAAATGAAGTCTTTGCTGGGAAAACCGATCCTGGTTAGCTGTAGCTGAGAAGTTGGCAGGGATGAAAAGAGATAAGCCTTATTTACCTATAATTATTTGGTAGTGTTTTCTAATAGTGTACACAAAGAATTTGTGTTCCAGCATTTACCAAGATTGTACCTAATGCTGGCAGCTGAATTTGGTAGTATAATATTCAGCAAAGTAGAACTTGTTAAAAAGCATAAAAGAACAATGAAGATCAACTGACACTTGGCAATGTGTGTTAGATTAGGTTTTTTCCCTGAACTGATTTCAGGAGAGGCTGTTGGTGAAAGTGCAATTCTTTTGAATTCAGAGACCACGCCCATGATTCTGGAAAAGAAAATACCAAGGGACAAATGATAGTGGCAGCAACACTCATGGAGTGGAAGAATCCTAAGTGTAGGAGAAAATCTGTGTGGATTATGTAAAATAGATCTGTATAGTAACCCTGGAACTTTGGAGGAGTTTGAAGGGTGAGGGTGGATCCCAGATATTAGAAACCGAGTTATTTTCACAAATGGAGTTTTGTTGAGAATTGATTTTATATTTTCTTTGCCTGGATTCTTTGCTTTTTTGGTTTGGGTATCAGGGCAACTGTAGCCACGTACAAAGAATTCGGCAAAGATTCTCTTGATTCTGTTATGTGGAATAATTTGAGGAATATTGCTATTAGATCTACTTACAGCATCTAGCAGAATTCTCCATGGAATCCATCTGGGCCGGGGCTTTTTTTTTCCTTGAGAGACTATTGATAATTGTTTCTATTTCTTTAGGGGTTATAGATGTATTTAAATTGTTTTTCTGTTCTTGATTTAATATTGGTATGTGGTTCTTATCTAGAAAATTGTCCATCTCCTTAAAGTTTTCCAATTCTGTGGAGTACAGGTTTTTGAAGTATGACCTGATGCTTCTCTTGATGACCTCAGTGTCTATTGTTATGCCCAACTTTTTGGTTTCTGATTTTGCTAATTTAGATATTCTCTGTCTTTTGGTTACTTTGGATTCTATTCTTTGCCTCACTAATTCTTTGCATTCTTTTCTACATTTTTAAATTTATTTCAGCCCTCAATATGACTATTTCTTGTCATCTACTCCTGTTTGTTCTAGTGAATTCAGTTGTTCTGTTAATTCCCTAGTGTGGGAATTTTCCCGCTTCTTTATTTAGGTATATAGTGCTATGAACTTTCCTCTTAGCAATGCTTTCATTGTTTCCCAGAAGTCTTGGTATGTTGTGCAGTCATTTTCACTAAATTTTAGGAAGACTTCTATTTCATTTATTTCTTCCATGATCTAGTGATAGTTCAATTGATCATTGTTAAATTTCCATGTGTTTGTGGGCTTTCTAAAATTAATGTTGCTGTTGAATTCTAACTTTGACCAGTGGTTACCTGATAGTGTATAGGGGTTTATTTCATTTTTTGTATCTACTGATGTTGTCTTTTTAATGAGTATGTGATATATTTTTAATAACGTTTCACTAAGTGCTAAAAAGAAATTTTGTGTTAGTGTACAATGTTCTGTAAATGTCTGTTAAGTCCATTTAGGTCATAACATTTGTTAGTTCCCTTATTTCTCTGTTAAACGTTGAGAATGGAATGTTGAAATCTCCCAATATTAATGTGTAGGGCTTAATTTGTGATTTAAGCTTTTACAAACGCAGGAGCCCTTGTATTTGGAGCACAGATTTCCTCATAATGAATTTTTGCTGTGATGAATATTAATGGCCATGTTTATGTTTTTATTTTAGTTTAAATTCTATGTTGTTAGATACTAGGATAGCTACACCAGGTTGTTTCTTAGGTACAATTTATTGGAAACATTTTCCCCAAGCATTTACTCTGAGTTAATGTCTGTCTGTGAGTTTCAGGTATGTTTTTCATATGCACCAGAAGTATGGAATCTGTTTTCATATCCATTCTGGTAGCCTGTGTCCTTTTATAGGTGAATTTAGAACATTATGTGTTCAATTCCCTTCTTTGGGATTTACTGTTGTTAGCTCCTCTATTTTCTGTGTTCTTGTGGACATTAGTGATTTCCTTGTGTTGGTGTTTTCCCTCCAGTAGGGCTGGGTTTGTGGATAGGTATTTGCTTGATTTTGTTTTTATCATGGAATATCATGCTTTCTCCATCTTTAGTTATGGAAAGCCTTGCTAGGTAAAGTAAGCTGGACTGGCATCACTGGTCCCTGAACATCTGCATAACATCTAATAAGGAAGTTCTTGCTTTCATTGTTTCTCTTGAGATGTCATGTGTAATTCTTATGGGTGTGCTTTTATATGTTACCTGGTATTTCTACTTTGAAGCTGTTAATGTTCTTTATTTCATTCTGCATGTTTATTGTTTGATTATTATGTGGCAAGGGAAGTTTTTGTTTTGGTCCAGTTTTTGGTGTTTTGCCAGCCTCTTGTGTTGTCATAGGCATGTCCTTCTTTATGTTAGGGAAATTTTCTTCTATGATTTTGCTAAATATCTTTTCTGTGCTTTCTAGTTGCAATTGTGCTCCATCTTCTATCCCTATGATTCTTAGGTTCAATCTTTACACAGTGTCGCATATTTCCTGCATGTTTTATGTTATAGATTTGTTGTATTTAAATTTTGTTTGACCAATGAATCTATTTCCTCCAAATTATCTTTAATTCCTGAAATTTTCTCTTACATCTGTTGCATTTGTGATTCTGATTGCTTAACCATAATTTCCATTTCAAGAATTCTTTTAGTTTGTTTTTTTCTTTATTGCATCTACTTCAGATTTCACATCTTGAATCATTTTCTACAGTCTTTGGTCCAGTGTCGACCTTTGCCACATCTACATAATCAGAAATACGCCTTCTGTTTGAATCTTCCTAGGAGCAGCATTATTTTTAGAAATGCTTTTTCTACAATTTCTTTTTAGTAGTCCTATTTTGCCACCATTACAGCATCTGGTATTTTGATGTTTTTTTAAATTTCAGGAGATTGCTTCTTCTACCCAAGCTTTTATATCCCCACAGTTAAGGTATTTGGCATCTTGGTGCCTCTTCAAACATTTAGAGATTGCTTCTCCTGCCCAAGCTTCTGTATCTTGATTTTATTGTCAATGTTACTGTATAGAGAACCTATTCCTCTAATGGTGCTGATCTGATCTTTAATGGCCAGAGTACCTATTTGCATTGTGAATTCACATCCTCATAAGCTAGAGATTCTATAAGTATTAGCCTACTATCTGAATCAGTTACCTGTGATTCTACTTCTGTGGATAATATTTCTAAGAATTCAATGAACCATTGAATTCACTTGGTGCCTGTACCACTTTGGGATATGGTTCTATTTTCTAGACAGGTTCAAGAACCTTACCCAAAGCATTCAGGGATGCTGCATGGCACAAAGACAAGATGTGTTCATCATATGCAGCCTGAGCCTGTGGTTCAGCATAAGCACCCTCACCAACAATCTTAACTCAGGGATCTTCAAAAGCTTTATTTAAGCCTTGAAGCCCAGAAGCTTTTGCTTCTACCCTCAATGAAGCCCTCCCTTGAATTTAAGATGAATTTTTGAGCACCGCAGAGATCAATTGGATCCAATTCTTATGGGTCACCTTATTTTTGCTTGCCGATGTGTTCAGTAGCTTCTTGACATAGTGAGAATGAATACTATAAGAATCAACAAACTCCTTGATTCCCTTCCATTCTTTTATCTGGATTAGCTCCCACAGATATGTAAAGAAGCCATTTGGATGTTTTTTTGGTGTTGGTTTTTCAGTCATGAATACTGGGAAAACCATAGGAGAGGGCATAGCAACCAGATGCTACTGGCTGCATTCTCCATCTTATCAATCAGAAAAATCCTGCTCAACCATAAAAAAGATCTTATTACATTATTTCTCCATTCTGATGACTCAAGACTCTAAATTTCAGTGCTGGAGAGATGATTAAGTGGTTTAGAGCACTGTCGTACCCTTGTAGAGAATCTGAGTTTAGTGTTTAGTTCCTTAAACACAAAGCAGGAGCATTACACAACATGTAACTGTAGCTCTGTAGGAACAAGTGAAATATTCTGGCCCATGAAGAAATGTACACACCACACACTCACACACACACACACACACACACACACACACACACTCACACACAAACACACACACACATACACATAATGTGCATTCTTCCCCAGAACCTGGTGCCAGAGTCATGTCATTACCAAATGAACATGCAGGATGCTATATTAATAATGAAGCTGTTGGCCATTTGCAATGGTTTCTTGTTGGCTACGTCTGACTTAATTATTAACCCATAACTGTTAATCTGAGTTTTTTTCACATGGCCTTCTCTTCCCAGAGAAAGGGTCCAGACCTCTTACTCCTCTCCCTTCCTACATGGTGACTGACTGTGCCTCCATTTCCCCAAATCCTCCACCTCTCTTAGTCCCACCTATCTTGCTTCCTTATTTGCCAACAGTGCTTTATTCATCAACCAATAAGACAAACATACATAGACCATTACCAATCATCTCCTCTTTTCTGTCTAAATAATAAGTATTTTAACTTTAATGTAGTAAAATATATAACAAAACTGTTAACAAGTAAGAACTGCAGTTACAATATTTAGTCCATTAACATTTAGCAAGATTTAAAGAAAGTATTCTATCATCAATCCTATCTGTGTGAGTCTAATGTCTTATATCTAGCTTATCTTTTATCATAACTAAGAAAAACTATAACTATAACTATCTGTCTTCAACTCCATCAAAGACCACAGAAGTATAATATATAAACAGTAAAATTGACTAAGACATCTTGCTACCAGGAGAGTCAACCAAAATTCTTCTGAAATGTTGGGGAATCCATCTTCAGACCATAAGCCACAGTGTGTCTGGCAGACTTCTCTCTGAAACAGGACATTTTAAACTGTCCACCTGCACTGGCAGTTTGTTAGTTTCTTATCTATGTCCTAAAAAATGTTTGGCTGACCCTTCCATGAAGCACATACCCTGCATGAATGTTCATCTTGGTTTGCAGGTTCAACAGTCACTTTCCTGTGGGTTCTGCATCTTCAGTTTATACAGCAACAATAAAACAGTCCCGGCAAGGGCAGTTTCTTGTCCAAATGGCTAGTTTTGCCATATTGAAAGTAAACTTGATACTGACATTCTTTTATTTTCATCCTGTTATCTGACCTATTGTGCTGCTGCTAGTAGCAGACATTTCTTTGTCAAGAAAAGCTTGAAACCATTTTAAATGCCATTTTCTGAAGGTTGTAAAAAACATTCGAAGAATATCTATCCATTCCAAATATATCTCAGTATATCTAGAAAACCTAACTAACCTAATAAGTTTAATGATTATAGATAAACACATATAATCTGTACTTAATTATGTATTACATTTTAAAATAGCTATAAACACAGTATCTAAACAATGTGAGAAATATATATCATAAAATTGACTTGAAATTGTGTTAATAAATGAAAATATTCATTTCTATATCATAATGCCCCCTTGCCTGTAAAAAGAATTTGATTGTGTTCATTAACCAATCCCATTTAAATGAAAACAAAAAGTTATAAACAATATTTGGTAATTTGGGGGTTGTTAATTCCAAATTGCTGCCTGCTGTTTGGGGACACTGTCTATATTATGGGGATCATGACAAAAAACTGAAATTTGGCTAAGTTCTTTTTTTTGTAGTCTGTATGGCTGCATCATTTCAGCTGTTATAGATTTTGGAACATCTGGGACACTGTTTTGGGGGTCTTTTTTTCCTCAATCCTAATTAGTCTGCAAGGAATCCATAGTTTTACATTTTCTGATGAAACACAAACAAAACCTCTTCTCCCAAGTAATATGTTGTTATATTTAAATATGAAAGTGAAAGCATTTTAAAAATATATGTTGGATTAATTAGCAGTATTGACAATCAAATGTCTTTTAGCAGTTGTTTCTCCTTCTCTGGCAATTATGCAATTCAAAGGCAACACAATAGCATACAGTATCCAGACTCTGTGTATTTTCTGTCTTTATGTGGCTTCCATATTTTTTAATTATTTCTACTCTCTTTTCTTTGCCTTTTTTCCTCTGAAGAGACAGGGTTAGTCTATGATAATTTGACTGCCCCTTAACTTACTCTGTACACCAACCTGGCCTTGGAATCACAGAAATCTGCTTGCCTGTGCCTCCCAAATGGTGGGATTGAAAGCATGTGCCACCATATCCAGCTTTTTTAAAATCACCATCTAGCTTCTTTTTGTCTTTTAAGCCTACATGTGTTTTTAAATATACTGTAAACCTTTTAGAGGTTTTCCTTTATCTGAATAAGACTTTGTTATAAATCTTTATGTTTTTCTAGCCATGAATCTTTCTTCTGCTGAACAACACAGAAGACCATTCCCCATCACACACACACACACACACACACACACACACACACACACACACATATATGTTAGAACTACCTTTACTACAATACTACTACCAGTACAACTAATGCTACTACCGATATTTTTGAAAAAAACAAAAGTCCACAATTCTGTAACAGGATTTATTCTGCAGCCACATCTAGTCATTCACATGTACAAGAAAATAAACCTGTCTGTCTGTATATGAAGTCTTAGGATATTATTCCCATGGAAAAAGTCCTGGAGGAAAACCAGCCATTTTTTCCTGGAATACTTTATCAAATGCTTCAGCTTGGGCTACTGTAAGGTGATTCTTCCAGTCCCCAGTTGTGCCTAGAAAATGTGAAGCAGACACATAGAAGGGTTAAAGATTATCTTAACACATCACAATGCATCCTTCACATGTTCTTAGCATATGCTTTACAAGGACCACGCATGTAATAGTGGAACTACCAGTTATTTCCTGAAGAAAATATCTTATGCCTTGAAATAATGTGCAAACGACTTTCAGAGGTGAGGAAATAATGTCTTCCCTTCTTCTATACCAGCATATTAATTATACAATCTAACAGCATCAAAAGAGGTTCTATATTTTATATGTCCAGATTGTTCTAGCATCCCCTTACACCTGCTTCTATCCCACTATCCAATATAGCAGATTTTCTTACATCTATTATCCAAACATATTTCAATTGTTCTTTTTACATTTTAATTTTTACTCATAAAAGACTGACAATAGAAGTCATGTTTTTCCATATTACATTTCTTTTGTATCATGTAAGTTAACTTCAAATCCTCAGTGGTATTATAAAATAAAATATAAAGTATTCACAATTAAATGGTAAGTTTCGATAAAGCACATTCAAGTAAAATACCATTGATAGATATGACAATATGATTCTCATATAGTTAAATGAGTAACAATAATATAATTGTTACTCTCAGCTTCAGTATTACTTCATTATTAGAATGACCTTTGGTATTATCTCTTACAGCATGCCTGTCTCCTGACAAGAGAGATTGGAAGCCAAGCCACCAGAATCTCAGCAAATTCAATATGACTGCCTACTGGAATAAATCAGTCCATGAGAGAGAAATTTTACAGGAGCACACATGAAGTTGTAAATCTCCAGCTATGTCAAAATCCTGTGCAACATACAAGCATGTATATCTCTTCATTCTTTCTTTATAAAAATCTCCTCAAAGTCTGGTGTCAGGTGACAGGATAACCATAATTCATGGTAACTTAAATTTTGTTAGGAAGGAACTTCCTTATAGTTCTGGAGGCATTAGTTCTTACAAAATTTTGTTGTGCATATCTTATCTGGATTTCTTTTTTGGTCATGATATAGTGTATTTCTAAGAAGGTCTTATTCTCTCTGTGTCTCAGATTGATTTCTTCTAGGGAAAACTGTATAAATGCTTAATGGCTCAAACATGCTTTATAGGAAACATCACTGTGAACTAATGAGGTTCGCTACATTTGAAGTTTGTGAGAACATATTTCCTATCACATGTCTTGATTGGGAAAATATCATCATAACAGCTGTGCCAAATTTACCTTGGCTGAATTTGGATGACCATCTCCCTGGTCTGATTTTTTGCAGTATCTAAGTATGGAATCAGAATGATCAAAACTGTTTTTGGAAAATTATTGCTTGAAGCATAAAACCATATTAATCCTAACTAGACAAATGACTAAGGCTCTCAGATTAAAACTAAACCTTGAGAAGCAAAACAAGGTATTTATCTTGTTTCCTGAGTAGCGCAACTAAAGAACAATGAAAATAGAGCTAGAGAATGCCTCCAAACTAAGTCCAGCATAGCATGTAATACAGTTTTATCTTGCATTATGATTTAGCGAACTAGGTATGTTATGGTAAGAAATGAAGTAAATGTTGAACTTCCCATACCTTCAAGACTGAAAAGAAGGTAGCAATCATATGTAGGATTTGAAAAGAAGAAAAGTATCCTAAAGCATTCTATTTTTCAAAAGTTTTCACAGCATATCCATATCAGCATCTTCTTTCCTAAAGTCATCAATCAGGGAGGGATGGGTAATGAAGTTGGCCTCTCCCTTCAATGACCTATTTTCTAGTGAAACTCATGAATTATACATTTTAGTACAATGAAAATAATCCTCTAAAGTATAATATCATCAAATGCAAAAGAAATAGATGTCATATATAATCATTATGATAAATTATATATGACTTATGGAATCAGATTAAGTTTTTTACAGAACTACTACAAATATTTATTCCCTCCTAACATATATGGTACATGAAAAATGCTAAATATTGAAAGAGATTAAACAAAAACCCCATTGTGGTCTCATCCTGGGAGAATCTAACCAGAAAAATTGAGAATTATCCTCATGGAACTACATCCTAAATTCTACCATATATACTTCTGTATGTGTCTGATAAAACTTTTGATTCTTACTTTTCATTGAATTTCCTATTAAACAAGTCACTTCCTTCTTTTTGGCATTTCATTAGAGCCTTTATTAATACATACTTTTTTACTTATGTCATTACAGAAAATCCAAAAATGGACAACTGCTCTTCATAGTGTGATCATCAGTTCTAGTTCAGGTAACTCTATCTTCCCAGAGTCTGGAACACAGGAGGTTATCTGTCACCAGAAGTGACTTCTTCCAGAGGCCTCAGTCCTTAGTGTATAGATGACCATATTCTTGAGGTACACATGAATGTATGCTAAAATCTGAATCCAATCTTTCTCTTGTGAGGATATCAGGAGTATTGTATTAAATATTACCTACTGACAATTTAACTTAATTTTTTCATTGATACGCTTCATGTCTTTAAATCCTAGGAACTGTTCTTTACACTCTATGATGGAGAAGGAATGAAAGCTAAGCCTGAAACATATAAGTGATTGAGAGATGAAAATTGAACCCATAGCTATCCACATCCTGCCTCTATGCCCAACATGTTTACTCATCCTAAGAGACATGACATCAGACTTATTTCTTCATTAATCCTGAGTTCTATACCAACACTTATTTGCTAATTATGTGAAGGAGAAACTCCCAGTGTGACTTATTCTGGCAACAGACTTCCTCAATATTTCAGCTATGAAACAACAATCATTATTTTCTCCCAGCATAGAGAGACAGAGGACAGATATAGAAAAGATGTGTATTCACATTCAAGTAGAGACAATTCAGAAAAAAATAGAATAGCTTTGAGCCTGAAGCAACCCTAATTAGGTGGGTAAATACCATGAGATTCTCACAGGGGTGAAAATTTCACTTTATCTTTATAGTATGGGTCAGCAATCTTTGGCATGTTCATCATTTCAGGTGTTAGTGGAAGTTTATCCTGTGCTATTTTATGCCAGTATTTTGTGTAAAAAGCTTTGGAAATAATTTACAAACTGTTCCCCCAATCCATAGTTTTGCAGTCCACGGATGTTATCAGATGAGGCTGAAAATAAGTTAGAATGGGTAGAAAAGGAATATTAGAACTCCCTGTGGACCATGTGGATCCAAAACCAGACTGCATTCTGGTTCTTTAGCCATTTAAAGAAGACCCCTCAGGAATTTTGATGCAGAGATAAGATATCATACTAGAATGTATATTTCTGTCACAGAAACAGAATAAAAGACTGAAGTCATATATAGAAAAGATTTCTGATTTGATATTAAAAGGTAAACTGAGGCTTCATCAACTAAATGGTAGAGATCCAATGGAAATTATTGTACCGTAACAAATGAAGAAATTTCCTACTTATGGAAGGATAATGAATATTGGCAAATGACTTGCAGTGACGTTTTGGGCATGATTAGTAACAACTATCTCAAAACAGAGAGAATAAAATTCACAAAGAAAACAATTTGGATCCTTCCATGTAGTATAAGAAAAACACCAATCACTGGAGTCCATACATTCTACAGTGGTGCAAACGGTGAAGACCAAATTGTGCTGATTTTCTTATTGCTGCAATCAGGTAAGGCAGGTTATAAATCAGGACATATAAGTAAAGTAGTTCAAAGTCCTTACAACTCTGTACAAAAGGCAGATTTGTTTGCCATTCTCATGGTACTTATGAATTTTACAGAGCTTCTCAATATATTTATGGACTCTCAGTAGGCAGAGAGAGTCGTCTTACACATTGAGATTACAGAATTTGTTCCTGATGATACAGAATTAACCTCATTGTTTATACAATAACAGAAAACCATCAGAAATAGAACTCACCCTATATATACATAACACACATCAAATCCCATACAGGTATGCCAGGTCCTCTAGCACAAGGTTTTCAGGCTTCCAATGGAATACTGCTCTAATCTCTGAAAAGGGTGATTTTGTTATCACATACCTCTTAGATGTGATAACTGTTATGGGTATACCTGAACAAATAAAAACTGATAATGCTCCAGCATATTGGAGCAATTTTCAAATATAACATGAAACATGTAACTGGTGTACCTTTCAATCATACAGGACAAGCAGTGGTTGAGAGATCTAACCACACCTTAAAAGAAATGCTCCATGAACAGCCAGGGGGAAAAAGACCCCCCCAAACATAATGATTTACTAACACTGAACTTTCTTAATGCTAATGAGATAGGACAAGAAGGTGTAGAAATACACTGTAATATAGAAAAGTTTCTGAGCTAAATAAATGGGTGTATTTCAAGGATGTTATGACCTCATTTTGGAAAACAGGATATGTATTACATTGTGGAAGAGGTTTTGCTTTGTTCCACAGGAGAAGACAAGCATTGGATTCCATCAAAATTGATCAAGAATCAATATAAACAGGAGGAACCTCGAGAAGAGGAAATATGACAACTCATCCACAAATTTATAGTCTACTATGCATAAGGAGACCTCACAATGGGAAAGAGAAATGTCTTGGTTTTTGTCTTTAATGGAAAACATGTCTCAAAACAGTGAGAAAATACTGAACGCATGGATACCTGAAGAATATAGGATAGCCACACAAAATATAATCAAGCAAACAATAATCCATGGTTTGGTATCAATGTCTAATTCTCTTAACTTTGCACTTACAATATTTATTTTTCTTTACTTGCTAATGCTTTTTTGATCCAAATTCACTTAAGCCGAAGCTGGCTTTGGGGTTGCATTTGGCTCTCCTCCTCTAAATCCAAGCATGTTGGTCACAGAAAATTCAGAGTTTCTGTATTGTATCAAGGAGCCAATTGATGTAAAACAAGAGAACAAAATCTAGGGACTACCATCTGTTTATACTCAGTAATTTCACTGAAAGTCAAATTCCCTCATGTTTACCATATTCCTTATTGTTGCATTTCCCTGTATGCATATATATATATATATATATATATATATATATATAAGTTGAAAATTTCTCTGTTAACGTTAATGTTTGAATTTTCCACAGAGAACAAGGAATTTCCTTATGGCTATCTTCAAAACCTCCTGAAAGAAAATGGGGCCCCATGTCATCAATGCAATCTGACAAGTACCATCCTGAAACCAGTTTGGGACTACATCAATCTACATAACTCTAGACCTATGAACTGATATGGTGCACCTTCTATAAACTGGCCAGAGCCTCAGATAAAAGCTTCAATCAACATTAGAAATTCAATCAAGCTCTCCCACCAACAGAGACTGAATGCAAATGAGACTTTAGTTACACTAACATTTTCTTCCTACACGATCCCATGAGGTTGTCATTGTCCCATTTCAGTAGGAAGTAATTTTGAAAATACTACTCCCCCTTTCCCTACTTCCAATATTGCAGGGTGGCTTACACCTGTTAGGGTAAGATTTCAATTATTTAGGATTGGGATTGGAAGGGTGTGTTCAAACTTGGGCATCTCTTTCAGATATGTTTAGGGTGTAGACCAGAAAGATATACTTAGGATATGATACAAGTAGATTATAATTTGCTCATCATCTTCTATGTATATATGGAGCATATGGTTGAGTTTTGTATCAAGTCTAAATCTTTTATTTAGATTAAAAGGGGAATTGTAGGTGATATCTCACATACCTGAGATATTGACCACGCCCATTTGGGTATTTACATAGGGACATGGGAAAGGCGAGAAATATAAGGGGAGAAAGTAAAAGCTCTCTCCTGGATCCTGGCAGAGGCTAAGAAACCATAGAGTGCTGACCTCACTTCTAATGTAAGTGATTGCTCTCTATAAATAAATCTCTTAAACCCCCCTTTCCCAATCTTCGTTGCAATGATCAATTCTATATTCAGTGTGTGTCATCAGTCTTTGACACATTCATCATCTTTTTCAGGTGTTAATATGAAAGTATTTTCTGAGGATATTATCCCAAATTTATCTGTGGTCTGAAGCATTAAGCAATTTTTTCAGTTGACATCTAAGATACAAGGAGCACTACAATTTTAATTTTAATAGGTCTACAATTTTCTTTCCTATTGAAATTATTGGACATGACCCTCTACATTCCTTAACTTCTCTTCAAGAACAAATCAATTTATAACGAGGTCTTGAAGCCCACATGACCACCATGGAAAATTTCCCTTACAAGGTCTTTGAGAAACTCGGATTTGAAGTGCAATGAATTATGAAACATTCCCGACTAGTTCTTATACTCTTCTAGGAACACAAGTCCTCCAAATGGTCCGACATACTTTGAGGGTACAAAATTTCTTTACCTTTTCTCATTAGTATTAAATTATGAGGAGCCATAATGTTTGGGGTGATATTGAAATTGGACATTTTATTTTCATTCATGGCTTGGAAGGAGCTGTACTTGAGGACCATATCCAGTTCAGATGGCTCTAACTTTTTTTCCAGGAAGTCACAGATCTTTTGTATGGTTCCTCTTGGGTCCTAAATGAAGAGAAAATGTGGGTAAGAAAAAGAAACATCTGAGAGAATAGATGCAGAGATGATTACTGTGGATGGATGATGAAAAACGGATAGGAAGAAAGAAATGGCACCATGAAATTAGAAAGCATTCCTTGGGAACCCATAGGTAAAGCTGGACACAGAATCATGTAGACTAAATGCAGATTGTCACCTCTCAATTTCCTCACCCAAATCCAGTCTTCTAGTCTCATCCATAAACATCTGGTGAATCCTCCCTCACCCAAATCCTCTGTCTAAACTGGTTCACAATGATCATAACTTCCAAAGTTCCTTTTTGTGATGCGTTGCTTTGTCCTAGACCTGAATTTCAGAAGATGCTCCCTAAGAACCCACAAACCATTAAGATGTTAGGAAAGCAGTTATGCTAACAGCAGATCTTCAGCTCTCTCTCCATTCTTTCAATTGCAATCCTAAATCTCATCCACAGCTTTATATCAAAACTTCTGCTGTGGCTTGTCCTGAGTTATGGTCCCAGTCACAGGTTAATAACTAATCAGAGCCTATGGGAAACTCTGCACTCTTCTCCATTGTAAACATTATTATGTACCCCTCAGCCCATCCCCAATTTTAGTGTCATCTTTCTAAATCCAAAATAACATTTTACATGAAATGCCAGTGGCCTCAATTACCATGATCTTAGAAAAATTACATACCAGGTAACAGACAACCACAGTATTACCCTAAGTAACAGGCAGGTAACAGAAAATGAGGAAGAAACAAAAAATGCAACAAAGACAGGACCAGATATGAGCAACCAGAATTACCATTTCCATGATCACAGACATCCAGGACAGGATCTCTTAACCAGAGTCAAAAAAACCTCACTAGAAAAGACCCTGAGAATCCCAGCATAGGTGCCAAACCAGAAAAGAACTTTAATGCAGCATGCATGAAGATATTAGAAGACCTAAAAGAGGAAAGAGACAAAAACCCATAGAGAAATATACAAAAGCACAAAGTAAAGTCATTACTAAAACCATTTAAGACTAGAAAGTGGAAATAGAATTAATCAAGAAAATGCAAGCTGAAGGAAATCAGCAAACGAAAAATTTAGTAACTAGAAAAGGATCCATAGATCTTACCTTATGAAGTGATTGTAAATGATTGACAAGAGAATCACTTAGACAAGGCAACAAAGAAGAAATATATACATATTTGTAAAATAAAATGTGAAATCCAAAATATTCCTGTCAAAAACATTCAAGATTCCTGCGACACTATGAAAACCCCAAATTTAGGAAAAGGAGTAGAGGAAGAAATAAAACAAAGGTCTATGGCACAGAAGATATTTTGAACAAAATCTAAGAAGAATAATATTTTAACCTAAAGAAGGAGATGCCTATCAAGGTAAAAGCAGCATACAGAACAATAAATAGACCAGACAGGGAAAGAAAGTCCGCTAAGTTCATAGTAAATAAAATCCAAATTCAGAGAAACGTTACTGAAGTTTTGAAAATGGCAGAACTGGGAGGATCAAATGATGAGTAGGAAATAAGAGATATTGAGGGAGTGAATACAGAGAGAGTTGGTTAAATTTAAGGTATATTTGAGGAAACATACATACAACCTAACATAGTAGAAACTTCTTATAATGTGTGTATACACACATGTACACATACAAAGGGCATTTCATAATGTAACTTAATGTGTAGATGGTGTCTCAAAAGGTCAACTCTCGTCCAGTACTGAGATTGGGTGCATCTAATTGAGTTTGTGGTCAAATTTATGGTATGGGAAGCTCTCAACAACATAGACTGCTGCTAAGGGTACAGGTTCCTCTACCAAAACTGAGAGTAAGGCCCCATTGTTGAATAAAACACTATTATAAGTAACTCAATATGGAGCTGATGGACTTGTAACTAAATGCAGATTTCAACAATACTTTTGAGACTCTTTGTTATAGGAAGGTACTCTGCACACTATGAAAATACAAATATAAACATGAAGCCAGCCACAAATCCTTTCCTCTACAATGATGTAATATATGCAAGTTCTTCTAGAAACAAAATTCACAGGAATAACCAATCATTAACTGATTTTATGTAAAGCTCACTCCTCGAGATGGAACACATACTTGACACTTCCTTGGTATCAGAGACTAGATAAACTGGCAACCTCAATTGAAACCAAATAATACTGGCCTAAAAGATTAGTAACAAATTGACTCCTAATTATTCTGCTAACCTCTGATTAGTGCTTATTCAGAAGGTTTCTCCTAAAGCAGTTGGGAGCAAATCATAGAGACACACAGACAGACAGTACACAGAGTGAGATACTTTTGAACATCAGTCCTAAATGCTGGGTCTCCACCAAATCGCTCCCTTTAGAGCACAGAGAACTCTAAAGAAGAAGAAGAAAAATATAAGAGTAAAGAGTAGGAAGGACTCCAACAAAACAAGGTCCTCCACATCAACATGAGAAAAGCTAGAATGAACCCACAAAAGGGAACAATTTACACAGAGTGTCACCAGCCTGTATCATGTCTCTGTTTAGAAATTTGGTTTCCAGCTTAGAGTTTTATGGGCTTCTTGAATGTGTGAACTTTTGGTTCTCTAATTGTGCCCTTTATTTCACTGTTTCATTTCTATTGGTTTGTCTTGTCCAACATTGAGGTTATAATATTTTTCCATCATATTTTATCTTATTTTGTTACAATTTTTAAAGTGAATGAATGAAAACATACTCATTATGGTAAAGGTTAACAACCTAACTCTCATTTATACCTGCTGGAGTGGAAAACTTAGTTTTCTTCAGTGCAGTGACACTCGATATTTCAACCATTCCAGGGCAATCTTCATGGTCAGGGATAGTTTATCAACATATAATAGGATCCACAGTTACATGCACTTTTATTTGGTTACTGTTCAGTGTCTTACCTTTCTTATGTTTCAGTGTTTTATTTGGGGGGGCAGTGTTGCTTTATTGTTTTTTGTTTGTTTGTTTGTTATTTGAGAAAGAATTTAAGGTTGGTTGGGTAAGGAGTGGGATAAGATGTGAAAGAAATCATCAGAGAGAAATAATATGAGCATACCAGTTTAAATTTAAAGGCTGTTTTATATAATAAAATATAGTAAGAAAAATAAAAGCAAAACAAAGAATGCAAAATTATTAATAACCTTCGTTATCACCATAGTGTACTTTCATAAGGAAAGGCTGTTTCTTATCCTTCTTAACTAAATTTTTTGAACAGTTCTAAGAATGAACTAATGTGTTCTCTGACAGATTGTGTGCCTAGTGCATTTTTTCTTGTACAGTTTAAAGTAAAATTGATACGCATATCAGTGATATGTAAATGATGGCTACCTTTCACCCAAAACTTCCAAACTATTTAAAATTTTGAACTACTGATAAAACAAGAATATTTTTTTCTGTTTGGTGTCATTATATTTCCATCATTAGAGGAAGAATTTTTAACTAAATGAAAATAAGGTACACAGATGAACTTAAAAATTCTTTTTCTTAGTGGTCTTTTTAAACAATGTTCTTTTTAAAAAAAATAATGTCTCTTATATCTTGAGAGACCACCATAAAACCAAGCAAAATCTAGAACTCCTGAATCTGTCTCTATCTCCCAGTGCTAGGTTGACAGTCATATAGCACCCTGGCAAGATTTTTTTTAATTTTTAAAATAAGAGACATTTCAGTCACACACAAAGTACTGAACCATATTTCTTTTTTTATTATTATTATTTTTTTATTTTCCATTTTAAATTTAGATAAGAAACAAGGTTGCTTCACAAGTCAGTTCGAGGTCCCTCTCCCTTTCCCTCCCCTCCTCCCGTGCCCTCCCCCCATCCCCCCCCGTTATCCCCTCATTCCCCCAGGGAGGGTGAGGCCCTCCATGGGGGTGTCCATAGTCTGTCATCTGAACCATATTTGTAACATTCTGTGGGGCATTTCTTTTTTGTATTTTAATTTTTTATTTAAATTAGTAACAAGCTTGCTTCACAAGTCAATCCCAGCTCCCTCTCCCTCCCCTTATCCCCTGCCCTAGATCAATCCCTCCATCCCCTACCCCATCCCCCCTCTGCTCCCCAGGGTGGGTGAGGACCTCAATGGGAGATCTCCAAAGTCTGTCACATGATTGGGCCAGAGCCTAGGCCCTCACCCATCTGTGACTAACCACTAGGGTTATCATATGTATAGAATGTGATGCATAAACATCATTTAAAACAAATATGTAGTGCAAGTGTGACCTATCCCACACTAACTCAGGGTGGAGTAGGCTATAAGATGAGGTTAATGGACAAGAAAGCTTGATAGGAAATAGCAGAAGCCTAAAACTGACAAAGTAGGTAGAATGGAGATTTGAAGAATGTGTGGTACTACAAGGGGTGAGTTGGAAAGAGGCTGCATGGTTGCTCTGAGAATAGCAGTTACCTTTTTCATGTCTTCATAGCTCAGCAACAGGAAGTTTTCACTTTCTCTCATGGACAGCCAGCCACGGGTGTGCTCAAACCAAGATCCATATATCACTGAGAAATGAGAAGGAAAGTGTTAATTACAAACAATGAAAGTGACATCTGCCTGGTGGTCTTCACTTTTCTGCAAAAGGCAGAGAGTTTAACTATGAAAAATCAAACCAGTATTTACAGTAGTCAGTGTGACATTTTGCTGGTGGCCATGATACAGGATAATCATGTGGCAATAAAAATTCAAGACAATGGACCATCAGAAAGCAAAGCATAATGGAAAAATTAACATAAGTATAAGCAAGATATGATGTTGGCCCTGCCTCTAATACAGCAGGGGTTGCAGAAGATAGAAAATAAGAACAAGGAATTATCACATATTTCTTTTCTCTTGAGAAGAAATATAGACTATATCTTCAGTAAATTGTTAAGAAAACAATTGAAAACAAGAAGCTAAGTTAGATAATATTTTATACTGTTAATGATGAGAGATGTGTTCATGGCATTCATTTTGCATAACAGCTAAAATTAAACTATAAATACGATTTAAGTTTATGTTAAAATGTTAGTGTTAATAGTTTTGAAGTGAAAAACCTGGACAAATATTCCAAATTTTAGAAAGTTACATAGTTTAATGAGGGAATCATTAATGTGAAGGAGCAAGAACAAAAGAGCCCAGTAATTGTTAGCTGATGTGCTTTTCTTGTTAGAATAGTTTGATGATAAAATATGTTGATGAATTCCTTGCGCATATTTCTGCCATCAACTTCCTGATATAAAAATTTGTCGAGGAGGAGGGTGCATGGGTATGCATCATGAGGAACTAAAATAAAGACAAGTGTTTTCCATACATAAAAGTTTAGATTTGTGAGTCTTTGAATATTCTTTCTTTCTTTTTTTTCGAGACAGGGTTTCTCTGTATTGTTTTCGAGCCTGTCCTGGAACTTGGTCGGTAGACCAACTTGGTTTTGAACTCACAGAGATCCACCTGCCTCTGTCTCCTGAGTGCAGGGATTAAAGGCATGCGCCACCACCACCCAGCTAAATATTCTTTCTAAGATTATCATTTGATATAAGAAATATGGAGCCCAGTGACCGAGAGAGAGGAGCGAAGAGCAAATTGGCAAAGAATGGGCTGGCAAAACGAGCAGAGACAGCTGATCTGAACAAGGGAGAGCTCTTGGACCCCAGACCGACAGCTGTGAGGACAAGACCCCCAGAGTGTGATAGTCATTGAGGAGGTCTGGACAACCTATGGAGCCCTGGGCAGTAGATCAGTGTTTATCCCTGGCATACAAATTTACTTTGTGTGCATAACACAAAGAAGGATGCTCTCTCAGCCTGGACTTTAGGGCATTGCCTGGCCCCTGTAATGTGCAACATGACAGACTCTGGATATACCCTATGTGGAAGGAAGTTGGGATAGGGTGGGAGGCTGGGGGGATGGTGAGGGGTGCAGGACGAGGGGAGGGAGAGGAAACTGGGATTGACATGTAAAACAAGCTATTTAAAATTAAATTAAAAAAGAAAGTAATTATCCTTTGTAACTGCAAAATGCAGCCTTCTAGTAAAAGAAATCCCTGGGAAAATGCCTTGTTTGCTTTTACTCTGTTAATCTATAACAAGTTGTATAGATATGATCACATGTGGGCTCTTGGATAAATTGTTTTTCAATTATAATAGGATGCTTAATCATATAAGGGAAATGAAAACATGTGCTTTATTTATATTCATTATGATCATTCACTTAAAAAACAAAATGACACCACATCATAATTTTCATGGTGCCTGAAATATTTTGTTGGTGTATTTAAGGTGTAAAGTGTAAAGAAGAACAACAGAGAGAGAAGATGATGTAAAGACACTAAAGGTGTACATATAATTTTTCATTTATTACAGTCCAGAAGGTTCATTTGATGCCCCCTCACTGTCCCATAGTATTCAGTTTTACTCCCTCAGAAAGAAAATTCAAGTTGAGTGGTTATTTCACTGACTCAGTGGTTTCCCCCAAAATCCCCTGAGCTTCTAAAGGCTCGTTCTCATGGAAGTGACATTTGACACACACTGTTGCTGAGCTGACATAATCAAGCTCATCAGAAAACACTTCTCCCTTTAGCCTTACCTCTGATGCCATAAGAAGACATCCTCCTGGCAGGTTCCATTGACAGTAGCATGAGTTGGTGAAGAGTGACCAAAACCAAGAAAGAACAGCCAGAGGTGTGTGGGCATGGGCATAGTTGAACTTTTTTTTTACTACCATGTCTGGACAGTTATCTTAACACATTCTGAGGGTGATCCCCTCCCACTAGTATTCACATGGTAGTTTCCACTATTTCTCAATAGCAACTCCTAAAGACCTAAGCATCCAAAACAGTAAATGGGAAAATTTCCAGGCATAGCCTTTCCTATTCACACAAAATCTTCATTCACATTCCTAGAGATACTGTGATGTGATTTTAACAGTCACACTATCTTCCCTGTTCCTGAACTGGTTTTATTTCTCTTCCTGTATCAGCCTCTGTTAAATACTTGCTTTGTTCCCTGCTATATGAAAAACCAACTGAGTGAAGTAAGAAGAGAAGATGAGACATTAGTCAGGTCAGAGCAGTAAGAGACATGATTCAAACAATGTAAAATTAGATTGAAATCTGGGGTAGATAAATATTTCTGGTAAGAGAATTGCTCAGTACATGGTAAAATTAAGTCACTTAAATGATAGAAAGCTTTGCTCAGGTGGTGCTCAGTGGAAACCATTTGCCTTGCATGTGTGAGGACCTATGTTTGAAATCTCAGTGATAATTAAACAATGGTGATGCAGCCAATTTCTGTTACCCTAGCATTCATTCTATGATGTGGGATGTGGGGACATGAAAATGCCTAGACACTTTGAAACCTAAAATATGGTGCACATGGGCATGAACTAGAAGAACTGTCTCAAACGCAGTAGAAATTAAGGTTCAACACCTGGTATTATTGTGCATCGTTAGCACAAGAACATCAATCTTCACATATTTGGGTCCACATCATCATAAGCACACATAGCTAGACACATAAAAAGGGAAGCAAAAAGCAAAGCCAATGTGGTGGCATACATCTGTACTGCCAAATCTCAGGGCATAGCACATGTGAAGACCAGAGGTGCAGTGTCATTTGCCAGTACATAATTAATTTCTGGTAAACCTGATCCTGTTGTAAAAACAAAACAAAAAGCCACCAGAGTAGCATCAGCAATGGTGCCAAAATTAAGGCGATAACACATATCTAGATAACAATTAGTAGTGGTTCTGTGTTGGAAGTCGTTTTAAAAGTTAATTATTTGTTTGGGGACAGGGATTGCAATACCTATGCCAACAGGTCTTGGTTTATAGAATAAGATGGCCTTGAACTATTGACCACCTTGTCACCACTGCATTATTTCTGTGATTGCAGGCCTGTTCCATTCTTTTCTGCCTGGATACTTACTATTTTGTTTGACTTTAATTGATATGTGTCAAGGGAGAACACCTAGTTGATGTAGTCAACAATAACAACAACAACAAAACCACTGACAAGATCTGTCTGTTAGTGAGCATTAATGTTCAATAGGCTGACGAATAAGTACCTGCCTCCCGGTGAAGTATGCTAGAAGATCAAAAAGATTCAATGACAGATGGAAAGAATTGTATCTTATATGATGTTGGGAAGAATGTTTTCCATCAATACAACAACATTTTGAGGGAAATGTTATAAAGGTGTGCATCAACTGTATGTGACAGCATCAATAATCAAATCAATGAGCAGAGTGTGGGGAATAAATCATCTGGTTGAGAGAGAGAAAAATAGATGGGGAAAAAGAGTATTAGGGATTGAGTGAGAAAGAGAGAGGTTTTATTGATGGATATTCAGAAAATATGCAAGGTCCTAGAAACTTGTGGTTAGTGAAATTATTATAAAAAAGGTTTATATCATTTTTATTTTGTACATTTATGTGATTTATGTGAGTATGGATCTCTGTGTGTGCCTGCAGAAATGATAAAAGACCTGAATGTTGTGATCCACTCTGTGTTGTTATTGGGAGACAAAGAGACCTCCGTGAAGAACCATAAGGTGTTTTTGACCACTGAGCCATTTCTCAAGTTCCTAATAAGAAAAATTTAAAGAGTAAGTTATAGTGCACAATTAAACATAGAAACTAGTTGGGTGGTGGTGGCACATGCCTTTAATCTCAGCACTCGGGAGGCAGAGGCAGACTGATCTCTGTGAGTTCAACACAAGCCTAGTCTACAAGGAAGGACAGCCTCCAAAGCCACAGAGAAACCCTGCCTTGAAAAACCAAAAAAAGAGAGAAAGTAATTAAAACTGGCAGGAGAGAAACAAAAAGACCAAACCTAAGATTAATAGGGAGAGAAGAAGGAGAAGAATACCAGCTCAAAGGCACAGAGAATACAGCCACCAAAATCATAGAAGAAATCTTTCCCAACCTAAAGAATGAAATGCCTATGGAAATAAAAGAACGTATGAACACCAAATACACTGGACCAAAATATATCCTCCAACCACTTAATAATCAAAACACAAAATATACAGAATAAAGAATATTAAGATCTACAAAGTAAAAAGTTCAAGTAACATATAACAACAGACCCATCAGTATAACACCCAAATTATCAGTGGATACTTTCAAAGTCACAAGCTCCTGGACAGGCACTATGCAAACTGTAAGAGACCATGAATGCTACATCATATTGAAAGTTGAAAAACTTTCAATTACCATAGATGGAGAAAATAAGATTTAAACATACCTATCCACAATCTCAGGCCTACAGAAATCAGTTGGAGGAAAACTTCAACTCAGGGTGGTTAGTTATACTCAGGAAAGCAAGGCAATAAATCATTACAAACCATCAAACCAGAAAGAAAGGAAAGAAACATACACAAAAAATAACAGAATCAACACTCAAAGGTAATTGATATCCCTTAATATCAATGGACTCAATTCTAATACATAATAACTAACAGAACAGATAAGAAAACAAAATCCAAATTTCTGCTCCATATAGAAACCCAGCTCGATGTCAAAGGCAGACATTTCCTTATGATAAATGGATGGGAAAGAATGTCCAATCACAGGGACCTAAGAATCAAGCTGGTGTAGCTGTCCTACAATCTAAGAAAAATAGATGCCACACTAAACATAATCAAAAGAGATGATGAGGAATATTTGATATGCATCAGAGGAATCAATAGGCACATTCCCATTAGTAAAAATATTATTGGTGAAAATTTCTTAATCAAAGTCACAGGCTAGAAACCTGAAATTAAAAATAGGAGGTATATATTTAGTGTGCTTAGTCAAAAATATAAGTGGAACCTTACAACAAACTGAGGAAAAATGTTCAGGGCAAATGGAGCTAGAAAACAAGAAATTGAGTCAGGCGATTGTGGTATGCTCCATTAATACCGCTACTTGGGAGGCAGAGGCAGGATAATCTCTGTGAGTTGAATCCACCCTGGTCTACATAGAGAATCCCAGGTCAGGTTCCAAACTAATACACATAAACCCTGTCTTGAAATAGAAAAAAGAAAGAAAACTAGTGTTGCTGATCTCATCTGAAAAAATAAATTTGAAAGCAATTCTTGTCAGAAGTAATAAACATTACTTCCTATGGATTATGGCAACAATGGATGGGAGAAATGTATGGTTTCACACACAGGTACACACAATTTTACATAGAAAATATTACCTATTGTAAAGCCATACATTATCAACAGTTATTATTTTAGTCTTGACTTCAGCATTGACCCATCTTCTTAACTGTAAGTGGAAAGTATTAAATGACAGCACAGGTAAAATATCCTTAAAAGTCATCTGTAGAATATTGTTTCCAAACATGGGGTCTCAGCCTCCCATGAAACTTTCTCTAAAATAGGTCATATAGTAGGACATAAATAATGTCACAAAAATACTGGGAAATTGAAATAATTTCATATATTCTGACAAAAATGAATTTACTACAAATAAACAACAAGAGAAACTTTAGAAGGTGAACAAACTTATGGAGATTAAACAATGCACAACTTAATGATAAATGAGTCTTTGATGAAATCAAGAGTAGAAAGACTCCTACAATAAAATGAAAATTATATTCCACATCATGGAATCTGTGAGATGCAATGTAAACAGTCCTAAGAGAGATGTTTAAAGGTCAATGTACCTACATTAAGAAATAAAGGGAAGTCAAATAAACCAGCTAATATTTAACCATAGGGTTTTGGAAGTAGAACAAATCAAATCAAATGTGAAAATCAGAAATCTGGAAAAAAAGCACTGAAATAAAAACAGCAACAAGAAGTAAAAACGTCAGAAAGTCAATTAAATAGAATTTATTACCTCAAAGTATAACTTTAGATTAACTAAGAAAAATAAAGAATGAATGCCAAATCTACTACAGTAAGACATGAAAATGGAATCATTACTACAGGACCAGTAAAATTCAGTAAATTATTACAGTTTAGCTTAAAAGCATTTCAGTAAACTTGAAAAATCTCAAAGGCATGGATGAAATTCTACATAGATTAAAAACTACAAAAATTAAATTCGGATGTCCTTTTTAAAAAGTAAACAGATAAAGATGGGGAGAAGGATAAAAAGTTAAAAGCATATACTGTCTTCTAGAGAATCCAGATTCAATTTTGAGTACCCACAGGATAGCTCACCATGCCTTCACCCAGCCTCTGTGGTTACCAGACATATATACAACATGCACACATACATGCAAGAAAAAAAATCATTGAAAGTATCAGGTCTAGCCTATATTTTTGCTTACACCTCTGTAGCTAGGGAAGGCACAGCATGGCTACAGCCAAACAACTCTGCTGCTGCGGATATCAAGATCTATGAACTTGAGTTGACCCATGCCAACATCTCCCCCTGACTATGAGATGCTGGAGCAAGTAATAGCACTTGTCCACTCCCTGTGCCGTTCCTCTGTTCCTACATTCTCAGTGTACTTCTTCTCTGTTTTAGTTTAGGAAAATGTAGCTCTCCATGGGTATCAACAAAATATGGCATATCAAGGCCCATTAGGACTAAGCAACTCCCTATGTATTAAGGGTGGGCAAAGGGAACCAATATGAGATTTAGGCATCCAAATGTTTGTAAGATGTCAGAGACACTTTCTGTATGAGGTGAGTATTGTTATGTCACATTGTGTAAAGAACTAGATTGGAATTGTCATGGAAAATATGTGGACGATGTAGATTGTTTTGTAAGACAAAATTGCTACTATGTGAATCCTACAAATCCATGAGCATGGGAGACGTTTTCCCTTCTTTGACTTCTTATTCAGTAAACAACGAAACTCAGATTTTACTGCTTTTAATTTGTTTATTATAATTTTTATTTTCTATTGTTGTGAGGTTACAACAGTGCAGGGTATATATGGAAGCACAGGGAAATGTGTGGGTTGGAGTCCATGATGTGATTTTCCCAAAGACTAAATTAAATAAAAATTATGCTACAATAAATACACGGGCAGATAACAAGCAATACAACGTCAAAATTACTTAAAATAATCTCTAAAATGTAAAAAAGTTCAAACTCAGATGAACTTCAGAGAACTTGATGAAAGCTTGTTGAACTATTCCATGAAAGAAGCAGAAGTAGGTATACCAAAAGGTACTTTTATGAAGTGCCATCATCATTGAAAAAGCAGACACATGTTAAACACAGAAAGAAAAACACAAATGAAGATCCACGAGGAAATTGATGCAAAACTTCTTAACAAGATAGTTTCTGATCAAATTCAGGAACACATGAAGAGTACTGAAAAGGCTCAACAGATACAGTTGTTTGCTTCCAAACCTGATGACCTAAGTCCACATGACAATAAAAGAAGATATTACCATGAGTTGTTCTGTGGTCTTTACCTTCACACTTCAGTACAAACTTACCCATGCAGCATATGTTCATGAACACCTACATTATATCAAAAACCATGAAAGTGACAAGATAGAGAATTAAAATAGCTTTCCAATATACTAAAAACAACAAATTTAGAAACAAATCAGAGAAATAAGTATGTTAATAATTGCCTCAAGATAATACACCAGAAAAAAAATCTAATCAAGTGTGGATGGCTTATAAAGAATGTCACCTAACTGCAACACCCCTTCATGATAAAGGCCATGAACAGATCAGAAATAGAAAGACAATACCACTAACAATAACAAATCAAACACAATCAAGAATTTACACTCAATGGCCATAATCTCCCTCAATATTAAAGATCTTAATTTGCCTATAAAAAGACACAGGCAAACAGAATGGATAGGAAGACAGAATCCATCCTTCCGTTTCATACAAGAAACACACCTCCACGTCAAAGACAGACATTACCTCAGAGTAGATTTTCCAATCAAATTGTCCCAAGAAAAAAGCTTGTGTAGTTATCCTAGTATTAGACGTCAAACTAAAATCAATCAAAAGAGATGAAGGAAGTAATTTCATATTCATCAAAGGAAAAATCGATCAGGATGAAGTCTCAATTCTGAACATTTATGCCCCAAATACAAAGGCACCCACATTCGTAAAAGAAACATTACTAAAACTCAAATCACACAAAAGATCTCACAGTTATAGTGGGAGAGTTTAACACCCTACTCTCACCACTAGACAGAAACTGAACAAAGAAACGAAGGAACTAACAGTAATTATGACCCAATTGGTCTTAACAGACATCTATAGAACATTCCATCCAAACACAAAAGAATATACCATCTTCTTATTGCAACAAGGGACCTTCACTAAAATCGGCTATATACATGACAACCTAGCAAACAACAACAGGTACAAAAAATTGGAATAACTCCCTGTATCTCATCAGATCACCATGCTTTAAAGTTGGAATTCAACAACACAAATTGCAGAAAGCCTACAAACTCATGGAAATTGAACAATGCGTAACTGCACCATTCCTGGGAAAAGGAAGAAAGAAAGAAAGAAATTAAAGATTTCCTGGAATTCAATGAAAATGAAGACACAACATACCCAAACTTGTGGGACACTTTGAAAGCACTGCTAAGAGGAAAGATCATAGCATTAAGAAACTGTAGAATAGTAACACTAGAGAATTAATTGAAAGCTCTAGAACCAAAGGAAGCAGACTCACCCAGGAGTAGATGCCAGGAAATAGTCAAATTGACGGCTGAAATAAATAAACTAGAAACAAAGAAAACAATACAATGAATCAATGTAACAAAGACTTGATTTTTTGATAAACTCAATGAGATAGACAAACCATTATCCAAATTAAGCAAAAGGCAGAGAAAGAACATGAAAATTATCAAAATCTGGAATGAAAAGGGGACAAAACAATGGACAGTGAGGAAATCCAGAGAACTTTCAGGTCATACTTGAAAAACATCCACTCCACAAAATACAAAAATTTGAAAGAAATGAACAATTTTCTGGATAGAAATCACTTACCAAAATTAAATCAAGAGCAGATAAGCAATTTAAAGAGACCTATATCCCCTACTGAAATAGCAGCAGTCATGAAAAGACTCCGACCTACAAAAAGCCCAGGCCTAGATGACTTCAGTACAGAATTCTACAAGAAAATCAAAGAGCTAATTCCTATACTCATCAAAGTTTCCCATACAATAGGAGCAGGGGGTTCGTTGACAAACTCTTTTTCCAAGGCTACAGTTAATTTGGTACCAAAGCTACACAAAGACACAACTATGAAAGAGAATTACAATCCTCCCATCCAAGTGCTAACCAGGCCCGGCCCTGCTTAGCTTCCGAGATCAGACAAGATCTGGCACATTCTGGGTGGTATGGCTGTCAGTGAGGAGGCCTAGGTAATCTATTGAGTCTTGGGCAATACATCAGTATTTATCCCAAGTATACAAATGGACTTTGGACTCCCATCCAACAATGTGAGATGCACTCTCACCCTGCACCCTTGGGGGAGGGTCTAGGCCCTGCTCTGGATGAAATGACAGACTATGGACACCCCAAAGGAGGGTCTCACCCTCGCTGGGGAAATGAGGGGGGTAGGAGGGGAGGGAACTATAGAGGGACCTGGAACTGACTTGTGAAGCAACCTTGTTTCTTTTTCTTTTCTTTTTTTTTTTTGGTTTTTCGAGACAGGGTTTCTCTTTATTGTTTTGGAGCCTGTCCTGGAACTCACTTGGTAGACCAGGCTGGTCTCGAACTCACAGTGATCTGCCTGTCTCTGCCTCCCGAGTGCTGGGATTAAAGGCATGCGCCACCAATGCCCGGCTGCAACCTTGTTTCTAATTTAAATTAAGATAATAAAAAGAAGAAAAAGATAAGAAAGAGAATTACAGACAAAAATCCCTCATGAACATTGATGCAAAAATCCTCAATAAAATACTAGCAAATCGAATCAAAGAACACATGAGATAAAGCATCCAACATGATCAAGTAGGCTTCGTCTCAGGGATGCAAGGATGGTTCAACGTATGGAAATCTACCAATGTAATTCACCATATACACAAACTTCCAGAGAAAAATCATATGATCATCTCACTTGATGCTGAAAAAGCCTTTGACAAAATCTATCGCCAGGCAGTGGTGGCGCACGCCTTTAATTCCAGCACTCGGGAGGCAGAAGCAGGTACATCTCTGTAAGTTCGAGGCTGG
>NW_024434681.1:0-1165 GCF_017639785.1 Mesocricetus auratus | reverse complement strand
GTTTTCATGAAGCTAAGCACGTAGTTTCTCACACAGTGTTGTATCGTTTGTTTTGAAATAGTTACTCAAGAAGATTTTCCCACAGTTTTGTTTCATTAGATTTCATGAAGTTGACCAAGTAGTTTCACAAACAGTGTTGTAGCATTAGTTTTCATGGAGTTAAGGAAGCAGATTCAAACACAGTGTTGTATCATTAGTTTTCATGACGTTAAGCTTGTAGTTTCTCACAGTGTTGTATCGTTAGTTTTCATGAAGATAAGCATTCAGATTCTCAAACAGTTGTTATCGTTATTTTTGATCAAGTTAAGCATGTAGTTTCTCACAAAGTGTTGTATCGTTAGTGTTCATGACGTTATGCACTCAGTTTTACAACAATGTTGTATCGTTAGTTTTCATGAAGATAAGCATGTAGATTCTCACACAGTTTGGTATAGTTAGTTTTCATCAAGTTAAGCATGGAGTTTCTCACACAGTGTTGGATCGTTAGTTTTCATGAAAGTAAGCACGTAGTTTCACAAACAGTGTTGTATCGTTAGTTTACATGAAGTTAAGCATGTAGTTACTCACACAGTGTTGTATTGTTAGTATTCATGAAATTAAGCACACAACTTCACAAACAGTGTTGTAATCATAAGTATTCATGAAGTTAAGAACTTACTTTCAAACACAGTGTTGTATCGTTAGTTTTAATGAAGTTAGGCACGTAGTTTCACACTCACTGTTGTATCGTTAGTTTTCCTGAAGGTAAGCAATTAGTTTCACAAACAGTGTTGTATCCTTAGTTTTCATGAAGTTAAGCAAGTAGTTTCACCAACACTGTTGTATTGTTAGTTTTCATGAAGTTAAGCTTATAGTTTCTCACACAGTGTTGTATCATTAGTTTTCATGAAGATAAGCAAGTAGTTTCTCACACAGTGTTGTGTCGTTAATTTTCATGAAGTTAAGCATGTAGTTTCTCACACAGTGTTGTATCGTTAGTGTTCATGAAGTTAAACAAGTAGTTTCACAAACAGTATTGTATCGTTAGTTTTCATGGAGTTGAGCAAGCAGATTCTCACACAGTGTTGTATCATTAGTTTTCATGAAGTTAGGCGCATAGTTTCACAAACAATGTTGTATCGTTAGTTCTCATGGAGATAAGCATGTAGATTCTCAAATAGTTTGG
>NW_024434680.1:0-4822 GCF_017639785.1 Mesocricetus auratus | reverse complement strand
GGGCACGGGAGGAGGGGAAGGAAAGGGAGAGGGACCTCGTACTGACTTGTGAAGCAACCTTGTTTCTTATCTAAATTTAAAATGGAAAATAAAAAATATTAATAAAAAAAAAGAAAAAAAAAGTAGAAAACCAATTATTATACCAACTCTTTTGTTGCTCCCTCTCTCTTTCTTTTCTCTATACCCTCTCTGTTTTTCTTTATACTATCTTTGACTCTCCCTGTTTTGTTAACATAGAAACAGTATTCTTCTTTAAGGGCTGTACAGATTCCTCCTTGTTTGATAGCACAAGGAATGAAATCCCAGTGCCTGCTCCTGTGGCTCCCAGCCCCAAAAGCACATCTTGCTTAAAATAATAGTTAAGGCAGGGAACTAATTTAACTAACATGTAAAACATAGGGGCAGAATTTAGCAGGTAGTAAGGCCATCCTTGACAGGCCTACCATTCTCAGGGATCAGATAAGAGGAGGAGTTAGTATACTAGAAGAGAGTGAGGTTGCAGAGGTGAGGATGGGTTGAGGAAATTTGGAAACTGGGCAGGGGAGGGGGCTGTGCAGTCAGGAACACTGGTTCAGCATGTTTCACTGGGGCTGGTTTGGACAGCTTTCCATGGTTTCAGGTCCGGTTTTTTCTTCACTCCATGCATCCCACCAAGTTTTTGGCAGCCACAAATCTTTTTTCTTTTCCTGTAAGAAAACACAAACATTCCCTCCTCCCCAAATTGGGTCTTTTCCACTGTCTAGTGTATGGATGTTTTATCTGACCAGAGCAAAGTCACTTGAGTTCCATCATACCAGAATCTGTCTGTAGCAGATTGTTTTACTGGCATCCACATTTTAAAAGTTTAAAATGAAGAGTGCAGGATTTAATACATCATGTGGAGACAAAGGTGATTTTATAGTCATTTTTGTAGGCAGCATGTGACTAAGGTTCATTGTGGAGTATGTCTGAATTGCTACCCCCATGACTGCAGAGCCAGTGGCTAAGGCCCAATACTCCAAGTCCCACTAATGGGATAAATTAGATGGCTCTCTTATGTCTAGGAATAAGATAATCCATGGGCTCACTTCCTGGAATAAACTCCACATCTGGGAGAAGTGTGGCTAATACACATAACCCTGTCCAATTTGTAGACAACATGGAATAAGCCATTTCATTTTCACATGTAAAAACTTACCAGGTGGGGAGTAGTGACATTGCTATTACTCCCCCTTTTTAGTTTTTAGAAGTTGTATTTTTAAGGAGCTATGAGCATGCTCTACAATTCCTTGAGGATTGTATGGAATACCTGTTGATTAATTTTCTATTGAGTACAAAATAGCTGAATGCCTTATTAGAATATCCAGACCTATTGTGTGTTCTTTATTACCTTTGGAACTCCCATGTAAGCAAAACATTTTAAACAGTGACTTATCATATGCTTGGTAACTTTTTCAGTTTGTGTGGTGGCTATCAAAAAACCTGAATACCATGTGTACATATTGTAACTTGTCAAATTCTGTAACATAAATATATAAATTTATTGCATAAACGATTAGGAAGTAGGCCTCTAGGGTTCACTCTTAAATTAGTTACAGATAAATATTGTGGGCACATCTCATTGTTTGACAATTTTGATAAGCAGTCTCTCTGGTTAAACCAAATTGCTTTCCTAGACTTTTGTTATTTTGATGATGAAAATTAATGAGACTGAAGAGCTCTCTCCACCAGAGTCAAAGCGACCAACTTTGTTAATCTGTTTGCTGACTCATTTCCCTTAGCCAATGGGCTGGGAAGGTTTGAATGAGCTCTTATATTACCCACAAAACATGGCAATTGCATTTTGATTTTGTTTAAATAATATTTTAACATGGTCGTTGTTACTTTTAATGTACTGAACCATCTTTATTATTTGAGGAGCTTTAAAAACATAATGATTGTCACTTTACAATTAAGTGAATTATTTACTAGAAGTTGAAAAACCATTGTAAAAGCTCATAACTCAACTATCTGAGCTGAAGACAGAGATGTTTGCTCCACATATTTCTTACCATCTATACCATAAGTTGTTCTTCCATTAGAATAACCATTAGTAAAAACTAGCACAACATTTTTTACAGGACTATGCTTTACTATTTTGGAGAACATAAAGGATGTATTAGCTCAAACTGTAACAGCCTATGAGCTGTAAACTGATTATCAGTTCTCCCTGAAAATTGAGCAAAGCAGTTGTCCACAAATCACTGTTCTGAAACAATCAACTTGTTGCTTGGTATACGTAACATGTATTGAGGGATTAAAAGATAAAATTAAAAGTTTAAAAACCTGAACCCTAAATCTATACAGAGAGAGGCAACTTAATGATAAAGGAAGATTTAACTCCTTAAATCAGGGGTGCCTGAGCCCCTGCTCTCAGAGAAGGGGAGGCAGCTGTCCACCACTCCTGTTAACATTCCTTTGCTAATTGTAGGTCATAAAGGTCCTCTGCCAGTTGTAAATATTCTCTGGCCCAGGGACTAACTGACAGACCCTGGTAACCTCAATAACTCTGTAAGTCTTATCTTATCTTACTCAGATACATCTAGCCCAAAATATATAGTTACTGTTTTACTCCAGATCTTGTATGACCCTAAGTAACCATGGAAACTGAAACTTGTGCACTTTTTTTTTTGCTGGTGGGCATCTCATCTACTCCATCATGGAAAGAAATGCAATCTGACCAGCCTGAATTAAAGGAACCTTTTGCCTTTGCATCAGAAGTGTTGACTCCTTGGGTTAGTCTCTGGGAATCCACAAACCTGGCACAACCTTATTATACTTTGTTCTCTGTCAAAATATCTCCCAGATTCTATATGCTGTTTTAGCACCATACAGGCTACTACTTAAGTAAGGATTTAACACTTTGGCTGGGGAAACAGCATAAGCTTCCCATGATTTTGTATTGTTACTATAACATCTGCTGATGCCAGACTATACTTCCTAAGACTAAGCCTTGTTACCTTCTTTAGTCAACTGTCCAGGTGAATTGGGATCACTATTTGCTTTTAGAATCTCAGTTAAGGGTTTTAAGTCACCAGTAACACTTTAAAAAAGGATATAACCATTGAATATTTCCCAACAATTTCTGAAAAATGCTCAAAAGATTTTAAACTATCCTTTTTCAATTGTCCTAATTGATATTTAATTTCTGTTAGAATAAAACATATGTCCCAAATAACTTTTGCAAATTACTTAGTCTGTGAGGAGTCTTATCCATTCTAACAGGTAGAGCTCTCACTAGCTGACAAGGCCTCATTTGCATCTTAGCTGACAAGGGCTAATTTGCATCTACACAGACACCTTTGGGGGTGGGGCCTGACCAAGACTAGTTCCCTGAAAAACAAAAACACTTTTTCAAATCATCTAACTTAGAGGTTTTCTTTTTTAACCATAGAAATTTAGGAGGATCTCTGTATCCTCTCCTTTGTTAAACTCCATAGAATCATCCATGCAGATTCTCTTGGCTCCTAGGCTTCTGCTATTTTCTATTGACTGGCTCTGAAGGCTTAAATCTTTCATCTTTCCTGTTAAGACATTAACTGACTGGATGGATGCTCCTTTTGGCTATATCTAAAGCAATTTAAGTAGCTTTTTAGCTATGTCTGAAGTGATTTAAGTATCCTTTTAATCATATCCAAGGCAATTCGAACAGTTGCTTGTGTCAACATTCACGCATTTACACTCACATTCCAAACATACTGGTGTGGCCACACCTTACACACAGAACATGCACACATATCTCTCATCTCTCCTATTGCCTAGGTTATGATTAGTTAGTTGAAATGAAACATCCTTAATTGAAGTCTCTTGTAACCCAGCAGCTATAGCCAATTTTTGTTTTATGAGCATCCAAAATCTGAACAAATCTGAATTTATCTATGTTGTCTTTCTTTCTCTATAAGGCCCACTATCTGAACAAATCTTTAATAGACTCATTTGTGTCACTTTCCTTTCTATAAGGTCTTAGCATGGCCTGGCATGTTGTACTAGCATTTTATAAGCTAGTTGTCTCAATCAAAGATTTAACACCTGTATCTCCCCTTATTTTGGACGAAGCCTGTATTATCCTAGAGACAAAATTTTTTGAAACAACTCCTTAGGTCCATGCCTGCTCTTTCTGAAGCCTTTACTTAGCCTGTGTCCTGGCGGCTGGAAGCTTGTTCCAAGTTCTCTCTGCTGCTGGGCCAATCTGTTTATACACTGCTATCTCAAGCGTTAACTGCTGATCTATATTTTTGTATTTGACCTTCCTCAGGGAGCACCTTATAACAAACAGGAAGGTTTTGGGCTCTTTTTGTTTATTTGTATTTGTTTGTCTCTTCTCTAACACTAACCTGCACTGGAGGCATCTGAGCTGTTGCAGCTGCCGTGACTTGAGGGGTGCTTGCCCCTAGGCTGCCTTAGACAAAGGAACATTTCTCTGATCTGAGGAAACTTGAAAAGTTCTTATCTCCTGTGAGAGCAATTTTGCTAAATCTTTCAGGACTCTTAGTTTTTGCTGAATTTTACCACTAGGTTTCTGCCTCTCTGTATTTCTAGTTCCTTGTCCCGCGCTACCGTCTCGCCAGCAAGAACGACGCAGGACACTCGGATCCTTCTGCAGTAAAGCTTTAATACATCTTGAGAGATAGATGATCAGCTTCTGAGAGGGAGACCCCAAGCTAAGAAACCCAGCCCCTTATATGAGCCTAGGAGCTCCGAGTGAGACGTGTAGAGCCGAGATTGGTGGTTTGCTCATCACCCCAGATGACGCCACGGGAGAGGCACAGCTTAAACGGTGAACTCCAACCGACAGCGGATGTTG
>NW_024434679.1:0-5112 GCF_017639785.1 Mesocricetus auratus | reverse complement strand
AAGAACAGATAAGCAATTTAAATAGACCTATAACCCCTATGGAAATAGAAGCAGTCATCAAAATACTCCCAACCAAAGAAATGATGGCCTCAGTGCAAAATTCCACCAGAAATTCAAAGAACGGGTTATACCAATTCTTCTCAAAGTGTTCCACACAATAGAAGCAGAAGGGTCTTTGCCAAACTCTATGAGGCTTCAATAACCTTGATCCCCTAGCCACACAAAGATACAACTAAGAAAGAGAACTTCAGACCAATATCCCTCATGAACATTGATGCAAAAATTCTCCATAAAATACTGGCAAATCGGGTCCAAGAACCCATCAAAACAATCATTCACCACGATCAAGTAGGTTTCATCCCAGGGATGCAGGGATGGTTCAACATACAAAAATCCATCAACGTAATCCACCATATAAACAAGCTGAAAAACAAAAATCACATGATCATCTCACTAGAAGCTGAAAAAGCCTTTGACAATTTCCAACACCCCTTCATTTTAAAGGTCTTGGAGAGAAGTGGGATAACAGGGACATGCTTAAACATAATAAAAGCTATATACATTAAACCAACAGCCAACATCAAACTAAATGGACAGAAACGCAACGCAATTCCTCTAAAATCAGGAACAAATCAAGGCTGTCCACTCTCTCCATACCTTTTCAACATGGTACTTGAAGTTCTAGCTATTGCCATACGACAACAAAGGGGGATCAAGGGGATACAAATTGGGAAGGAAGAGGTCAAACTGTCATTGTTTGCAGACGATATGATAGTTTGCATCAATGACCCAAAGAACTCTACCAGGGAACTCTTACAGCTGATTAACACCTTCAGCAAAGTGGCAGCCTACAAGATCAACTCAAGAAAATCAGTAGCCCTACTATGTACAGATGATAAAAGGGCTGAAAGAGAAATCAGAGAAACATCACCCTTTACAATTGCCACAAACAACATAAAATACCTTGGGGCAATGCTAACCAAACACGTGAAAGACCTGTATCACAAGAACTTTGAATCTTTAAAGAAAGAAATTAAAGAAGCCCTCAGAAAATGGAAAGATCTCCCATGCTCTTGGATAGGTAGGATCAATGTAGTAAAAATGGCAATCCTGCCAAAAGCAATCTACAGATTCAATGCAATCCCCATTAAAATCCCAGCACAGTTCTTCACAGACCTTGAAAGAACAATAATCAATTTTGTATGGAAAAAAAGACCCAGGAGAGCCAAAACAACCCTGTTCAACAAGGCAACATCTGGAGGCATCACCATACCTGACCTCAAGCTCTATTATAAAGCTATAGTCCTGGTATTGGCACAAAAATAGACAGGTAGACCAATGGAAACGAATTGAAAATCCGGGTATTAACCCACACACGTACGAACATCTGATCTTTGACAAAGAAGCTAAAAATATACAATGGAATAAAGAAAGCATCTTCAACAAATGGTGCTGGCATAATTGGAGACTGGCATGTAGAAGAATGCAGATCGATCCATGTCTATCGCCATGCACAAAACTTAAGTCCAAACGGATCAAAGACCTCAACATAAATCCAGCCACACTGAACCTCTTAGAAGAGAAAGTGGGTGGTACCCTTGAACGAATTGGTACAGGAGACAGCTTCCTGAACATAACACCAGTAGCACAGGCAGTAAGATCAACAATTAATAAATGGGACCTACTGAAACTGAGAAGCTTATGTAAGGCAAAGGACACAGTCAGCAAGACAAAAAGGCAGCCCACAGAATGGGAAAAATATTCACAAATCCCACATCTGACAGAGGGTTGATCTCCAAAATTTACAAAGAACTCAAGAAGCAAGTCTCCAAAACACCAAAGGACCCTATTAAAAAGTGGGCTGCAGAACTAAATAGAGAGTTTTCAATAGAGGAGTCTAAAATGGCTGAGAGGCACTTGAGAAAGTGCTCAACATCCTTAGCCATCCGGGAAATGCAAATCAAAACAACTCTCAGATACCATCTCACCCCTGTCAGAATGGCTAAAATCAAAAACACCAATGACAATTTATGCTGGAGAGGAAGTGGTGAAAAGGCAACACTCCTCCATTGCTGGTGGGAGTGCCAACTGGTTCAGCCACTTTGGAAATCAGTGTGGAGATTCCTCAGAAAAAGGGGAATAAACCTACCACTAGACCCAGCAACTCCACTCTTAGGCATATATCCAAAAGATGCCCATTCATACAACAAAGATGTCTGTTCCACTATGTTCATAGCAGCTTTGTTTGTAATTGCCAGAACGTGGATGCAACCTAGATGTCCCTCACCTGAAGAGTGGATAGAGAAAATGTGGTACATCTACACAATGGAGTACTATTCAGCAGAAATAAATAATGGAATCATGAGATTCGCAGGCAAATGGATGACACTAGAAGAAACCATCCTGAGTGAGGTAACCCAGTCACATAAAGAGAAACATGGCATGTACTCTCTCATATATGGATTTTAGACATAGATCTGGGGAGTGCCAGCCTACAATCCTATGGCCAGAGAGTCTGGGAAACAGAAACTTTATTTAGTGGCAGAATGAAGAAGAGGCAGACTCCCTTGGTTAAGTACTGAGCTGAACTCAAGAAAGCCAGTAACAGAGAGGGAGGACTGATGATCAAAGGGGTTAAGACTGGGCTGGTTTATCCCCCAGAAACAGCTGACCAGACAAAGGTTAACTCTTGAATCCCAGGCATTAGCCTGGGAATCCAGCATGGGACTGATCAAGACCCCCTGAATCTGGGTGTCAGTGAAGAGGCCTAGGTAATCTATTGAGCCTTGGGCAGCAGATCAGTACCCATCCCAAGTATACACACGGACTTTGGACTTCCATAGAACAGTGTGAGGTGCATTCTCACCCTGAACTCTTGGGGAAGGGTCTAGGCCCTGCCCTATATGAAATGACACACTATGCACACCCCCATGGAGGGCCTCACCCTCCCTGGAGAAATGAGGGGATAACGGGGGGGAGGGGATGGCACGGGAGGAAGGGAGGGAATGGGAGAGGGACCTGGAACTGACTTGTGAAGAAACCTTGTTTCTTATCTAAATTTAAACTGGAAAATAAAATAAAACAAATGGCAATCCTGCCAAAAGCAATCTACAGATTCAATGCAATCCCCATTAAAATCCCAGCACAATTCTTCACAACCTTGAAAGAACAATAATCAATTTTGTATGGAAAAACAAAAGACCCAGGAGCGCCAAAACAACCCTGTTCAACAAGACAACGACCGGAGGCATCACCATCCCTGACCTCAAGATCTATTATAGAGCTATAGTCCTGAAAACAGCTTGGTATTGGCACAAAAATAGACACTTAGACCATTGGAATCAAATTGAAAACCTGGGTATTAACCCACACAAGTACGAACAACTGATCTTTGACAAAGAAGCTAAAAATATACAATGGAATGAAGAAAGCATCTTCAACAATTGGTGCTGGCATAACTGGAGACTGGCGTGTAGTAGAATGCGGATCGATCCTTGTTTATCGCCATGCACAAACTTAATTCCAAATGGATCAAAGACCTCAACATAAATCCAGCCACACTGAACCTCTTAGAAGAGAAAGTGGGTGGTACCCTTGAACGAATTGGTACAGGAGACAGCTTCCTGAACATAACACCAGTAGCACAGTCAGTTAGATCAACAATTAATAAATGGGACATACTGAAACTGAGAAGCTTATGTAAGGCAAAGGACACAGGCAGCAAGACAAAAAGGCAGCCCACAGAATGGGAAAAATATTCACTAATCCCACATCTGACAGAGGGTTGATCTCCAAAATTTACAAAGAACTCAAGAAGCAAGTCTCCAAAACATCAAAGGACTCAATTAAAAAGTGGGCTGCAGAACTAAATAGAGAGTTTTCAATAGAGGAGTCTTTAATGGCTGAGAGGCACTTGAGATAGTGCTCAACATCCTTAGCCATCCGGGAAATGCAAATCAAAACAACTCTCAGATACCATCTCACTCCTGTCAGAATGGCTAAAATCAAAACACCAATGACAATTTATGCTGGAGAGGATGTGGTGAAAGGGCAACACTCCTCCATTGCTGGTGGGAGTGCCAACTGGTTCAGCCACTTTGGAAATCAGTATGGAGATTCCTCAGTAAATGGGAATAAACCTACCACAAGACCCAGCAACTCCACTCTTAGGCATATATCCAAAAGATGCCCATTCATAAAACAAATATGTCTGTTCCACTATGTTCATAGCAGCTTTATTTGTAATAGCCAGAACTTGGAAACAACCTAGATGTCCCTCACCTGAAGAGTGGATAGAGAAAATGTGGTACATCTACACAATGGAGTACTATTCAGCAGAAAAAAAATAATGGAATCATGAGATTCGCAGGCAAATGGATGATACTAGAAGAAACCATCCTGAGTGAGGTAACCCAGTCACAAAAAGAGAAACATGGCATGTATTCTCTCATATATGGATTTTAGACAAAGATCTGGGGAGTGACAGGCTACAATCCTATGACCAGAGAGTCTGGGAAACAGAAACTTCATTTAGTGGCTGATCGAAAAAGAGGCAGACTCCCTTGGTTAAGTACTGAGCTGAACTCAAGAAAGCCAGAAACAGAGAGGGAGGACTTATGATCAAAGGGATTAAGACTGGGCTGGTTTATCCCCCAGAAACAGCTGACCTGACAAAGGTTAACTCTTGAATCCCAGGCATCAGCCTGGGAATCCAGCATGGTACTGATCAAGACCCCCTGAATCTGGGTGTCAGTGAGGCGGCCTAGGTAATCTATTGAGCCTTGGGCAGCAGATCAGTACCCATCCCAAGTATACAAACGGACTTTGGACCCCCATAGAACAATGTGAGGTGCACTCTCACCCTGAACTCTTGGGGAATGGTCTAGGCCCTGCCCTATATGAAATGACAGACTATGGACACCCCCATGGATGGCCTCACCCTCCCTGGGGGAATGAGCAGATAACGGGGGGCTGGGGGGAGGACACGGGAGGAGGGGAGGAAAGGGAGTGGGACCTGGAACTGACTTGTGAAGCAACCTTGTTTCTTATCTAAATTTCAACTGGAAAATAAAAAAAAGATTTTTGGACTTATGATTTCTTTGTTGATTACTC
>NW_024434678.1:0-34915 GCF_017639785.1 Mesocricetus auratus | reverse complement strand
AAATAAGTTAATGAAGGAGTTTTTGCTCTCTTTGGAAAAATTTAGTAGAACTAAGATGAAGTTGAATTTTATGCAGTTGCCACATAAATATGTTAGAACTGTAGTCTGGTTTCTAATCAGTGAAGGTAAATTTCACTCCAGTTGCACGCTTTCTGCTGCTGCCATCACTTCCAGCTTGAGCCCATAATGCTAGGTTGAACTATAGATGTTTCATAATCATTTAATCAAAATAGTTATAATTTTTGATTTTCAGGAATTATTGTATACTTCACAAACCAATATGCTAATATATAAGCTCCAGACCGTTCATAGAAATAAAACTGTAGATAGTAGTTTTGTATGTCATTTGGAATAGACTACAGTATTCACTCATCAAATATGGGAAAGTTCATACTCATTTTGGATGCACATTTTAGATATGGCTAACTTAAAACCTAATAGAATTCAGTTGAGTAGATTACCTTGATTATATTGGTGTGCTCAATAACTAGATTAAAAGCTCCTTTACTAGGTGGTCATTGTATGCCTAATCCCAGCTCTCATGTAGGAAACCTCCTTTTCAGGTTAAGTGCTTTAGGCACTTATGTGACTACAGAAATAAAATGGCTATTATTCTTGCTCTTGAATGACTCTCCGTAGTTTGATATAAGCCCTGTTGATGAAACACAAGACCAAATCTCAGAATCTTTCAGCTAGATTTAAACTTTTAAAGCCTCCTACCAGTAGGTGAGATCTTCGACGAAATTTAGATAATTACTATGCAAGCTTCCATGTAGAATCAATTAATAGTCCTACCCAACTGTGTTTCACCTATGAACCACAAATAATAACCAACATAGCAAAGATATATGTAAGGGCGCTAATATGAAGGTGGTACAATAGCTGTCTAAGTATAGTTAAGGTAACAATTAAAAATAATGGAAAATAAACATCAAATGAATCCAAATTAAGTAACTGAATTAGTGAAATTACAACATCTTAGAAAGAGAATTCATTTATTGTCAGTTTAAGTTGACTGGTTAAGCCTGTAACTACATTCAATCTTATCCTCACTCTTTATAGGTAAGTATAGCTACCACCCCTCAACAAAAGTTAAATTTATTTACAGGCAAATGGAGACCTCTTTCAATAAAAACACAACTGAACTACTGCAGAAACACTGATTGTGCAATTCCTCCTCCCACGCATTACACCTGTAAACAGCGACTCTTTCATCTGTAACTTGTGAATATTGTTGAAGACTCGGGAAAAGATTGTAAGAGCCGTAACGTTAAGTGACTTTCTGTGTGACTTGCCTTCTTTATAAAACATGTATAAATGTAAGACCTAAACAAATAATTATCAAAACGTATAAATATAAAAAAGAAAAAAATCATGGTCTCTGTCTTCAAAAAAGGTAAACTAATGACCGTTAAGAAAGGGAGAATTAACTTTTCCTGTTATAAGTATGCTAAAGTTGGTTATCCAATACAAAGTGGTTGGGCCCTAAACTATATACACAGAAACAACAAATAGGAACTCAGTATTTCGTATATACTGGTAACACACACACACACACAATACACAGCACACACACACACATATTAATGATACTAAAAAGAGGTTAATAACTTTGAGAGTGAGCAGGAGGGACACTGGAGGAGCTGGATGTAGGAATGAAGTGGACTTTTATGTCAATATGGCTCTTTAGCTGAAAATGTATATCAAAATAGCAAAAGTTGAGGACCATTGGTTTTCAACCTGTCTTCTGCTATCATTAAGGTACTCTAGCTTGCTAGAAAGAAGAGCTGTTGTTACCACACTAGTCCAGGGCAGAAAAGCATACATCAATATCTAGAGTCGTGAGGCTGTGGCTGTGATGTCATATTTTCTAGCAAATGCCTGTTGGGATTGCTATTGCCCTAAACCATAGCCCTCTAGTGTCTTCTCATTTTTACTAAAGCATTTATCACAAACTAATTCTGAAACCTAGAAACAACTGATCAAATTAGCATAGTTTACACACTGTAATTTTTCAACTTTGATCTTTTTTATTTCCAATGAATAAGTTTTCAATTAATTTTCTTATTATTAATGGTCTCAAAGAGATATAATATAAATGTGCATTTTGATTCTTTTAAAAGTGAAGAAATATTCATCTGTATCCTCAACGTGGTAAGGTTTCAGAGACCTGGGATGGCAGACTCATGGGGGCCTGTAGTAATATAGACACCTCAGCATACAAATGGAGCATTATAATCTATCTCAAGAGAGAGAGCTACTCTCCTTTAGGGCCTAATGGCAGATGGGAAGGTTTAGACCCTGTCTGGTGCTCTAAGGCCAACAGGCTGACCTTCATGGAAGCCCAAACCCTTCTCTCTTCACAGGAAGAGGACATGGTATGTGGACTGGTGAGGTGCTGGGAGGACAGAGAGAGTGTAAATAGTAATTGATGAGTGTAAAGCTAAGACGTTTGTAACTTAAAATAAAAAATAAAAATCCATAAAGATAAAAAAGTACCAACACGTTATAAAATAAAAATAATATTTGAAATTAAAAGAAATCGCTCACTATATGAACATTTAATGTAGAGATTAGCTGATGTGGAAATGTCTAGAACATCTAGTAGATATAGGTGGTAGACAAAGAAACAGAAACGAAAACAATATTGAAGATCGAATATGATGAGCAAGTGGAGTGTAGTGTGAGATGAACTGGTGTTCCAGACTATAGCTCCCCTGGTTCGGTGGATATATATGGCAATGTGTACCATACAGAGCTATGCAAAATTATCCTGACCTTTATGATGTTAGGTGCTGGCGAAAGACAAAGAATAGAAATACACAAACAATTAAAAAGCACCAACACGCTAAGTACAATTACTGTATGCAGATTTATGACTGAAAGCACAATGTACATAATGGTGAGGAAGGAATTCACAAAATGATGATAAAAAATACGAGTAATCACTAAGGTTGGATAGAGAATTGTTATAACTATATATCATTACTTTCTTTAAACTTAAAAATTTGTTGTTTAAATGTTAATCCTTCTATTGGTGCTGTGCACATACCTTTAATCCCAGAACTTGCAGGTTGTTTATTAAAGTGTTTCTGGTGAAAACAGACCAGCCTGGTTCACAAGAGAGCTAGTCTATGATAGCTTCAAAATAGAGAAACCTTCCTGCATGAAAAGAAAAAATACTTTAAAGAGCAAACAAATGTTTTTCTGAAAGCTCTCCTTTTAGAGTAATGCCACAACCCCTCTTACTAGGGTTTAGGGAGGTCATTGAGGCCTGTACTACAGGTCTTCCTTAAGACACAATCCCTAAAGAAGTTTTCCACTGCCTAATTGTTCAAGTAGCAGCACTTTATGTCCCTTGGAAAAGTAAACTTTATACTACCAGATGTCCATAGTCTTTGGTGTAACTTTGACTACTTAATCTACCAAGAACTCACTTTTAGAACTTTGGCTGCATTACAGTTAAGCGTGTCCCATGGTAGATATGGGTGTCATGTAAATTAAGATAAAAAAGAAGGGAGTTAGAAAAAAAGAAATAAATGGTTTATAAATCTTAGAGATGGACATGCACTCATGAAAGAATCTAAAAATCTAAACCAAAGAATGATACATCAAATAATAGTAAAAATGAGAACAAATGACAGAAACAATTGATCAAAGAAATAAAACAATTTTAATTCTCTTGGTCCATGCCAGTCTTTTCAAAGAGATAATAAGTTGGGGATAGTATAAAAATGTTTTTATTTGAATTTCAATGACCATGCTGTTTTAGTGCTGAGATAGCTTGATGCTTCCAAATGTGAAATGAATAATTATTACCTGGCTAAACAATAAGCTGCCATTGCTAGCATTACGCGTAAAAAATAAGATAATGTTAAACTGTATAGATATATTCATATTATAAGAGAAAGTTATAAGAAGTTTAAAAATTGTGGAAATACATAAGTTTAAAGATATATGGATACTTTCTCGGAGGTATTCAGAACTTAATGCTGATACAAATCTAAATGAAAATTTAAAAGAAATCTTATAGCTCCTGTAATTAAAGTACTATAATTCCAAAAGATGCCATTTAATGAAGAGATCAAACAAATGGATACTGGAGAACTGAAACTTTAAGACTCATCAAATACATTTTTATTACCAAATGAAAATAAGTGCAAATAAATAACCTAATAGCATATGAATCCTAATTCTTAAACTCATATTATATAGGGAATACAATGTATCATGCTTTGTTTTATAAACTATATATTTTATAGCCCATGCCTCTAAAATATCAACCAAGAGTATACCTCACTAGTTTGGAACCTATGAGAGCTTAGTGTATCTGGATGTTTTGATTAAAGTCTATTTTTTCTGGTTCAGTTTTTAGATATTGTTTTGAACTACTAATAGATCTGTAAGGTAACGGTCACAATTTATGACCTGATCCCAACATTAAAACGTTATCAATGGATCCCATTTAAGGATAATGGGGCTAACTTAAGTTGAAGAAAAAATATAGTAAATGTGAGCGTTGAGAAGGTATTGTTTATAACTGATATGAAGCAGATGCACAAAAATTCTCTATGCAATTAAATCAAAGGACTCATATTCTGAGTTGGTTAATCACTTCATCTTCTGCTTGACATGCATGTGAAAAACAGTGAGAAAGAATACATTTTAAAACTGACTTCACTGTTCACAAACACTTTCAAAGTATGAGAATAATTTTTGCAAGCATCAAAATTTTCAAACAAAATATTTTAAAGTAATAATTTTACCAAATTAAATGAGAATTTTTTACTTATTTGGTGGAAAATAAAACAACTTAAATTGATATGAATGCTTTCTTAATTTTTTAATTAAAAGTTTGTTTTTAAACAATGTATTCAGATCATACATTTCCCCTTTCTAACTCCTCCCAGATTTTCCACCTCACTTTGCTCCGTATGTGTGTGTGTGTGTGTGTGTGTGTGTGTGTGTGTATGTATGTATGTATGTATATATGTATATGCATGTTACAGAGGCACATATGTGGAAGTCTGAGGACCACGTTTTGAACAAAGCCTTTTTCATTATTGAACTTCAGATTTAAGACTTGGCAGCCGATTGAGACATCTAACCAGTCCTGTAAAATGGATTTTACTTATTTTTAAGTTAACCTACAAACAGCAAATTTTGTTATGGAGATCTTGAATATACTCTATTTTCTCTTTGCTCATATAGTGCTTATTGGATTATGTGGGTGATATTCTCAATTCAGTTGAAACACTCTAATCTATAGATAAATTAGTTTACAGTATGAGTATGAACACAAATATTAGGTGGAATAATCTCATGGTAATATTTTCATCATGAAATAATTTTTGCATAATGTTTTTGGAATTGTTTATAGCAGAAATATTTTCTAACATCATCACCTCAAATGCTGTTGCATTTAGTATAACCAACTACTTAGAAGTATATCAACAGCATTGCTGACAACAAATAATTAATAGGGCACTCTAATTGTTGAGAAGTTTCATTGATAATAATATTTTAGATAGTCTTCTAAATATAAGTACCTCTTTTCATATTGCTCTTAAGCATATACCCAAAAGATGGTACATTCATACAACAAGGAAATCTGTTCCACTACATTCATAGCAGCATTATATTTAATAGCCAGAACCTGGAAGCTAACCTAGATGCCCCTCAACTGAAGAGTGGATAGAGAAAATGTAGTACAGTTACACAAATGGAGAACTATTTATTGGAAAAAATGGAATCTTGAAGTTTGCATGGCAAATGGACAGCACTCAGAAGAAGCCATCCTGAGTGCGGTAAAACCCAAATGTCCAATCTCTTTTTTTAAAAGAAAAATTTATTCCAAAATAGAGACTCACAAAACTTTCTTAGGTAAATCTCTGAACTTGTCTTCTCCACTCTAGGATTACAACCTTGATTTTTAATATCTCAGATAAATATATTATATTTAAACATGGAGGTACTCTTGCTTTTTGCAGGAGTTTCCATTTGAAAATGGTTTTCTAAGATGTATCTCACTTTCTTTTGTGTGTATATGTGTCTGAGTATTTAGCCTGCATCTTTGTAGGTGTATCACATGCATGCCTAGTGCATGAAGAGATAAGAAGACATCGATCACCTGAACTTGTGTTAAGCTACTCTGTGGATAGCATGTAACTGAGCCCAGGTCCTCTATAAAAAGTAACAAGTGCTATTTATTGCTTAACTATCTCTTTGGATGCTTGAGACTGATTTTCTTGTTTGTTTTAGAGCTTTGTTCTTGTTTTGCATGTTGTACTATATGTCCAAGAGAAGGAGGTCTGAGTTACATTAAATCTAGAAAAGCGAAGATGGAATTCCCATCCAAGTATAATCTGGTCTGACCCTGCTTAGCTTCCAAGATTTGAGGAGACTGCACCTTCTGTGGTACTATCAGTAGTCTCTTGTTAAATTGAAGTGGACTTAGCAGAGGAGTGGAAAGTCACACAAATGCATCAGTTTGACTATGGAAACTTGTTTCTTGTTTTTTCCCCTCATAATTGATGGATTGGGTCCTAAGAGGACTTTCTTGTTTGTTTGTTTTTGTTTTTTAGCCTTCCTGTATAAGACGTGTTCTTTCTGGTGCAGCTTCCATTCTACCAGCTGCCACGTAAAAACTCTTCCAACCTCTTTTTCATTTTTGAATCTTTTCTAAGTATCCGAAGAGGGGGAGAAGCTAGGAAGCAACTCGTGTAATATGTAACACAGGTGATTTGAACTTGCTAGAGCCAGGATTGCATGTGCGTGTGTGTATATGTACATATCCATGTCTAAGACTAGTCGTTAGTCTCACTTTCTGAGCCGGGAGAGAAAACCAATACAGTTGTCTTCTTCTTTATTTTAATAAAATAAGAAAGTTGTACACTCACATCCTCCCCTTTTAAGCAAGTGTTATCATTGCCGGAAAAAAGATTTGCTGTAGTCGTAATGTTAAACTCAAAAAAAAACGTGTAAAGGACAAAAATGGAATCCGACTCATATTCACTTCACCAAGAGCAATAATGAGGAAGTAGGTCTCCTGTACTATTTCAGGGAATGAATATGCCAATTATACTATTTCAAAAGTTCAATAATTGGTAATAGAGGATACACTGAAAAGTTTTACTAAATAAATTCAGTAAATATATTTATATGTTTATTGGTGTTTGTAACAATAGTGAGAAAGGGTCATGAATTTTAGAGTGTGAGGAGGGAAATATGATCGGAGCTGGATGGAAGAAATGGGTAGGAAATCTGTGCAATTATACTTTAATTAAAACAAAATTTTTAAAATGTTATAAATAAATAAAATGAAATGAAATGAACCGGTTTAAACTCTATGCTGAATGATAGTTAGCTCAGGATTATACCAATTACTTAGCTTATAACATTCCTAATTTCATTCTGCTGTTATTCCATTCCTCCCACCCAAATGCACAACCTAATTTACTATTCTATCAGTGTAGTTAAAGTAACTTTAATATAATACATAAATTTGATTTAAATATTACATATTCGATATTTACATACTATGTTATATAATGTATTTATATAAAAATATGTTTTTAAGTATATGTATTTGTATTTCTGACCTTTCACACTGTAAAGTACTTATATTTGTAGATTACATCTCAAGTGCACTGTATTCTATTGACCAGGTGCATCACAGTCACCGGAAGTAATTTTATAAAACAAAGCACAGAGTTTTTAACAAACACAATAAGTGCTCTTTGGGAATGGCCTTGCATCTGCTTTTTCAAAAATTATTAATCATACTAAATATTCCAAGGCACTTTTATAGTGACATAAAACTTGTATGATCAGAGACAGAAGCCCTATGTGATGATGCATCAGAGAAATATTTAATTGTTTGGAAACAGCACATTCAAACAAAGCCTTCTTTCCTGTAAGTAATTATTTGAAAATATTTTCCTCTCCTGGAAACAATCTATTTTCATTGTAGAAAATATAAAAATTCAGCAAGGGAAATTAAGCACATGTACTACCTCCCTCTGAAATCAACTCATCTTCAAACCATTATTCATCTTTTTCTTAAATCTTTGATTTGGGGAATCCTCTTCAACTGTGTGGAAAAAAGGATTAAGGAAATGAGTATTTTTTTAAATTTTGATGTTATTTTGTTTAAAAGGGATCCTCACATTAAAGGAGTGACAAGAAATCAGAGAAAGCAAATTATCAATAATGCAAATAACATACAAAATAGATTGTTTCTGCTTCTTTTATATTGAACTACATGTTATCATGCTTCCTATTGCTTAACAGCATCATCATATGTATGTGTGTAGACACACATGTTTGTATCTTTTGGTTCTTCTTGAGACTATTGAATTTAAAAATGAAAATCAATGACATTCTAATGAATGAACCATGAACTGAGTTATATTTTCTGAGATGAATGTAATAATTCAATGAAATACATACACAGAAGGTAGAGATGAGATGACATGAGAATATAAGTTAGAAGAATGGGGATCTTACAATTCATTAAAGTCTGAAACAAAAAGTTGCTTATATATTATAATTATTTGAGACTATCTGTTTTTAAAGATGAAACGATCTAACCCCAAGCGTAATTAAAAGTATATTTTTCATTTTCATTAAAACTGTTTTCTCCCCGTAATACCACATTTTATTTTGTTTTTCCTATGAGAATCTTTAGGTTCTTTAGAATATAATTTCATAAATCTACCAAAATCAAGATGGATATGCATAATAATATTAGCCACAGTGTTGAGTAAGATAGGTTACAATGGAATGCAATGACTTTAACTCAGCAATTGTATTGATTTAACAAGCAAACTGACGATAAAGAAAGAAACTCTAATCCATGTGGAAAGCTACTAGTCTTCCTGAATATTATATTGCATCAGGTCACAAAAGCCTTCTTATACCTAGAAGATGCTCAAAAATTTATCAATAGCCAGAGGATTTCTTCAATGTGACTGAATAAAATAGATTCTCTAAAGAATGTATGAAAGGAACACTGATGCAGAAAGTTTCCTTCTTCAAGAATGAATGACTACAGCCACAATGAACACGTTCATTACCTGACTTCAATTTCTAAAGCAGATTTTCCATACTGTCGATACCAATTTGAAGCTATTACTGTCACAATTGTAAAGACTGCATGATTTCTATAGAACATAAAACCTCAAAATGTCAATGATGTTTTTCTTCCTCCAATAATATCACCCAGCATTTTGTTACAGATTGAGTTTTTTGTCAAGAGGAAAGGTGTACACATTGAGTCATAAGGGACAACTGACTTAGATAGGATTTCTCAAGGATGTCTCAATAACAATGTCCCAGTCAATTAGCCTTGGATGTGACCCAACAGAAAGAAAACTTTCATAAAACCCTGAGAAATTTATTCACAATTCAGAAGACAGACAAAGTAAAAGGTTTGAGTCTTATTAATAAGTTTTAAAACTTCAATTGCCTATAATAATGGTTATTTTATACAGAGGCATGCAAGCCATTCAAGAAGAATTTTCTAATTTACTTTATACATTCTTGTACACTGTGTATGTTTTTCCTGAGGATTTAGAGTCTACGCTTATATAATACTTCAAAGTATCCTCAAACTAGTAGGTGATAAACCTAAGAGAAACTATCTTATACTAACTCAGTCCTCATTCTACAGAGTAGTGAGAAGAATGTCATTTTATAGAAGTAAATTCAGAAAAGAAAGGAGGACATTGAAACAGTGGATAAATGCATTTTTAATTGTTGACAACCAATTTATTTATTTTCCCTAGGAGAAATTTAAACACAGTGAATATATATTTCTATTTTTTAAAAGTATACACTTATGCAAACATAATCCTATTTAACATATGAATATTTTAAGTATGCTACAACACTTTTACAACTCCACTTCTGCTCAATCCTGAAAACCCAGTGCAGATGCATTTTTAAAAGAAATTTTTTTATTGTTTGCTGCTTTTAGTATGTATGTAGCTTGATTATATATGGGTATTGAGTGCAAGAGGCTACAGACACTATAGTGGTCACTGAATTCACTACAGCTGGAGTTACAAGATCTTGTTAGCCATTCTATGTGGTGCAAGGAACTGAATTTCATCCTTACAAGAGCAGCATATGCTCTCAATTCCTGATCAATCTTTCTAGGCCCTCAAATGGTACTATTATTTTTACTAAGAAAACTAAAGTTTGCCTGTCCTGGAATCTTTAAATGTGAAATAATAAATGTATAGAATTTTTATCATGGCTTCAAGAATGGTGTAATAACTATTCTTGCTAGTCAACTTGACTCCATCTGGAATTAGCTAAATCCAAAACTGGAAGGCACACTAGTAAGGTATTTTTGCTGAATTTAAGAAAGAAGATCAATTTCTAATCTGAATCTTGATGCAGGAAGGTACACACCTTCTGCTAGAAGCGTGTGTAAGAACATGGGAGATGGAAATTTTTTCCTCTTTGCTGGCTTGCTTTTGCATTACTAGCAAGTCCATTCCTTTGCTGAAATAGAGTCTACTTCTTTGTGGTACTGAAGATAAACTGAGAATTCCAGCCTTGCGAACTGGGAAATTTCTGGATCCTTGGGCTTTTCTTTTCTTTTTTTATCTTTTTTATTTCATATCTTTATTTGATATACCTCCTCTCATGAACAGCCTATTCATGTCTTTTGCCCGTTTTAGAGGGCTTGCCCTTTTCTTTTTTTCTTTTTTATTAATTTTTTTTATTTTCCATTTTAAATTTAGATAAGAAACAAGGTTGCTTCACAAGTCAGTACGAGGTCCCTCTCCCTTTCCCTCCCTCCTCCCGTGCCCTCCCCCCATCCCCCCGTTATCCCCTCATTCCCCCAGGGAGGGTGAGGCCCTCCATGGGGGTGTCCATAGTCTGTCATTTCATATAGGGCAGGGCCTAGACCCTTCCCCAAGAGTTCAGGGTGAGAGTGCACCTCACATTGTTCTATGGGAGTCCAGAGACCGTGTGTATACTTGGGATGGGTACTGATCTGCTGTCCAAGGCTCAATAGATTACCTAGGCCTCCTCACTGACACCCAGATTCAGGGGGTCTTGATCAGTCCCATGCTGGATCCTTGGGCTTTTCATCCATAGCCAGTCATTGTTAGATTAGTTGAATTAGTTGTCCTGTAAGACATTCTTTTAAAAATTTAATGTGTGTGTGTGTGTGTCTGTATGTAGAGACAGAGAGAGAGAGAGAGAAGAGTGATATTAATTCTATAAATTCTGTTTTTCTTCAAAGAACCCTGATTAATATAATCTTCTCTCTGTTTATAATCAATACTTGACTCTCTATTACGCATATCAAGAATAGGCATTTTCTAGCCCATGGCAGCTGCTGAGCCTTAGGCTTTTATTCTAAAAAATACTTTACTTACAATAAAGATACCATTTATCCTAAATTTTATATATTTTAGTTTGCATTAAACTGTTTTCTAAGCCCATGTTTTCATGTTTATAATGGCAAATTTGATATTTCTTTCTGAAATACAGAGACTTTTTTATCATCAGTGTATTTTCTTTTGGTTATATTTTGTATTAAAATTCTTTATATGAGATGGACACAAATTACTTACTGAATGTGCAGTCACCTTAAATAAGCAATGTATTTCAAAAAAGAAAAACATAATGATTAATTTTATTTATTTCGTACATTTGTTGTCTTCTATGATAGGTATCTGTCCTTACATGAATATACTCTCTCGTGTTTTAATGCAGAAAATTTCTGAATTTAGCATGTACTGTTAGGTCTATATCACGAATTGGTTTTGTATATGTGACAGGAGTCTAAAGTTGTCTTCTTTTCATGACTGTTAATGTCTTCTAACATTATTTGCTGAAAAAGGGGTCTCTTTCCCACAGTGAACATACTTTGTATCTCTTTAAAAGAAAATCAATGTGAAGAGTGACATCAGAGAGTCGTGTTGGTAATTATAAGGAAGTTCCATGATTTTAAACAAAGAAAAGTTGGTAAAACTGGGAGAATCAACCATGCATGTGCTACTGAAGAGGCCAGATACACAGTGTGAAAAATGGTTTCTTCAACAAATAGTACTGGTCAACCTGGATGGACAACTACATATCTTCAGCCGTCAACGAGATGTAAATTAAGATTACTTTTAGATTTCGTCTTATGGTAGCCAGAATCGCTAAGGTTAAAAGCAACAGAAAATGACATTAAGTACAGGTGATGATGTGAAAAACGTGAAACATTCATTTACTGTTGGTGGTATATGAAATTGGTATAGACATTAATGCAAATCAGTGTGTGGAAGTTCCTCCTGGTATAAATATGACCACACCCGGACATATATGGGCTCAGAGATGATTTTGCAAGGTGTGGACAAAAAGGTTGAAAGAAACCAAAGACAGTGATGACTACAGTAAAATTCTGCTCTCTGGACATTAGAGCACTATTTTAGGCATAAACTCTCTGACTAAGAGCTACATGCACAATACCTAGAGAAGGTCTACCCAGACAAAATCCAAGCATAGTTAAGAGATGGAATCCTGAAGCCTCACTCATATTTGAAGAGCTGTTGTGGGGCGAATTGACTATTTTCTTCAGGAAGGTAGGCTCCCAGTTGTTATCTACACTCCTGTAGATGTTCTGAGATACATGTACATAAAGATAACACTTCATGTGTTCAGTGTGTTTAAATACAAAAACAAATGGAAAAATTACATTAAGTTGGGATAGAATTTCAGTACAGGGGAAAACTCTGAAGGAATTGCAAAGAATGTGGTTGAGAATAAAGGACAGACTTGTCATTATTCTTTATACACATAAAAATCAAGCTAAAAGTACTTATTGGAAAAATACCAAAATACATAGGAATAGATGCAATCCAAGAAGTAAAAGACTTGTACACTGAAAATTTTATCATTTTACTGAAATAAATTAAAGATATACATTTAGTAGACAAATATTCTCTTTCCAGATTTGAAGGTATATTATATTTTAGACATCAATAATACAAAATTAATACACATATCAAATATATACCAAAATCAAAATATTTTACAAAATACCTTGGTAACTAATAATTAAATTATAATAAATAATTGTGAAAACGAAGAGCAGACTTGGAAATATTTGAACTCTTCATTTCAAAACTTAATACAAAAGTACAATAATCCAAAAACTATAATGCCAGCAAAAACTCAGAATAGAGTAGTGATTAGGTAATTAAACCCACCATTCTTTGTAAGTTATTTTTAGACAGGTGGCAAGATCATTCAATATAATGAACTGCGTTGAGAAAGAGGAGGGAAAAAGCAGGTATTCACATTCAAATGAGTTATTTAAGCCTGTTTTTAACACTTTAAAAATTAGCTCAAATGTACCAATGACCAAACTGTAACACCTAAAACACGCAAACTCTTAAAAATAAATAGACTGATAGACAATGAGCTTTGACAATGATATTTAAAGTATGACACAAAAAGTAAAGTCTATTTAAGAAAAAGTTAAATATATTGTACTTCCTAGAAGTTTTATATACTTACAAATAGGAGAAATCAAATAAGTTTAAATTCTGTGCGTGTTTGGTACGAATATCTACAAAGAAGACAAACAAGTAGCCAAAAGCATATAATAGGTACTTTAGCACTATTAGTCATTACAAAAGCTAGTGATGTCCTATTGCATACCATATATATATATATATATATATATATATATATATATTAGCAGTTATTGGTTAATACATAAGAGAGAGCTAGTCAATTTCAAGACCTAGATATTGGCTGAAAGAATTGTAACTAGTAGAGTCTCTCTGTGTTGTATGGGGGCAGGAATCCGGCAACAACTCGAGATGCCACAAGAAAATCTTCATGCCTGAATAACTGCAGATATCCCAGAAAATAAGATTTGTGTTCCCCTCGTGTAAGTTCTGCAGCTGAAACTACTAACATGAAATGGAAACGTACATGAAAATATTTTTAAATTAATTAATTTTATTTAAGTTAGAAACAAACTTGTTTCCATGTCAATCCCAGCTCCCTTTTCCTCTCCTCCTCCCCCGACCCCCATTATCCTTCCCAACCCACCAGCCAATCTCCACTCCACTCTACTGGGAGTGTGAGGCCCTTCATTGGGATATGCAAAGTCTGACATATCATGCATGGCAGGGCCTAGGACCTCCCCAATCTGTCCAGACTGTGACAGCATCCCTCCACATTGAATGGGCTCCCAAAGTTCATCGGGATGCCCGGGATAAATGCTGGTCCTTACCTGAAGCCCCAATAAATACCGAGGCTTCCTCACTGACACCCACATTCAGGGCATTCTGGATCAGTCCCATGTTGGCCTATCGGCTATAAGTCAGGTCCATGAGCTCCCCCTTGTTCAGGTCACCTAATTCTGTGGGTTTCACCCATCCAGTCTTGATCCCTTTGTTCATCACTCCTCCCACTCTGCAACTGGTTTCCAGGAGTTCACTTCAGTGCTTACTTTGGGTGTCTGCCTCTGCTTCCATCAGTCACTGGATAAAGGCTCTAGGATGGCACACAAGGAAGTCATCAGTCACATTATCAGGGAAGGATATTTAAGGTAGTCTCTCCACTGTTGGTTAGACTGTGAGTTGTTGTCATCCTTGTAGGTCTCTGGACATCTCACTAGTCCAGATCGCTCTTCAAATCTATAATGGCTCCTTCTATTACCATATCTTTCATCCTGTTTTCCTCTATTCTTCCTCCGACTCAACCATCCTGCTCCCCCATATCCTCCCCTCTCCTCCTCTTCATCTTCACCCCTCTCTTTCTCCCAGCCCCTCCCAATCCCCTCAGGAGATTCTGTCTGATTCCCCTTTTCCGAGGTCAAAGCATATATCTCTTAGGGTCTTCCCTGTTTACCAAACTCTCAGGCTGTGGGATTATAGGCTGGCACTCCCCTGTTTCATGCCTAAAATACATATATGAGTGAGTACATACCATGTTTGCCTTTTTTGTGACTGGGTTACCTCATTCAGGATGGTTTCTTCTAGTGCCCTGCAATATTGGCCTATGAATTACAGAAACAGAATAAACAGTAGACTTCAAGGATTTGGCAGACAGTAACACTTACAAATTGAACTCAGTTACAGCATATGCATTATTTTATAAAAAGGAGCAGCAACTTTAAGAACTTAATTGGGGATATAGAGAGCAGCAGAAGCTATGAAATATCTGAGGTTAGTTTCAAGGGTAGAGTATTTTCCAAGCAAACATAGACCCTAGGGTTACTCAATAGAAAGAAAATCAAAACAAAATAATAACAACAATAAAAATTACAAAGCTAGGGAAAGTAATTACAGATTCTTTGTCTTCAGAAGCACTATATGAGTGACAAAAATTTGATTTCAAAACTCAACTTCCACAGCTATGAGAAATTAATTTGATTCTTTTTAGCCATCTATTTTCTGGCACTTTGACACAGCAGTACTAACAAATAAGGAAGGAAGAAGAGGAGCAGCCAGCATAGGCTCCCATTCCTACCTTCCAGGAAGAAAGAGAGAGAGAGAGAGAGAGAGGAATCTTGGTCAGAGCAAAGCATTCAGCATGGACTGCCAGTCCTGTCTTGCCCCTGCACTCTTCAGAAGAGAGGAGAGGATAGAACCTTGAAACCATACCCACCAGGAGAGGGAGACACCCTACCTGCAACCACTGGACGAGTAGATGGGCAGACAACAGTATAAGGTCACATCCAACAAAGAAAGACTTACATGACACCACCATACTCTAAGGATTCTACACCATCAAGACCTGAACACCGCAACCCAGATGAAACAGAAGAGAATGACCTTAAAAACAACTTCATGAAAATGATAGAGGCCCTCAAAGAGAATATGAGAAAATCTGTTAAAGAAATGAAAGTAAAACGCAAGCCAAAAAATGCAAGAAATCAACAAATCTCTTAAAGAAAGCAAGGAGAGGCAAAAAAAAAAAACAATCAAACAGATGAAAGAGATGAAAGAAACAGTTCAAGACCTGAAAACTGAAATAGAGACATTAAAGGCAACACAAACTGATGGAATGCTTGAAATAGAAAAGCTGTGTAAATAATCAGTAACTACAAATGCATACATAACCAGCAGAATAAAATAGATGGAAGAGAGAATATCAGGTGCCGATGGTAAACTGGAGGAAATAGATTCATCAACCAAAGAAAATCTTAAATTCGACAAATCCTTAACACAAAATATGCAAGAAATATGGGACACAATGTGAAGACCAAACCTAGGTATAATAGGTATAGAAGAAGGTGAAGCAATCCTATTCAACAAAATCATAGAAGAAAACTTTCCCAACCTGATGAAGGACACACCTATGAAAGTACAAGAAGCTTACTCACACCAAATAGACTGGAACAAAATAAAGTTCCTTTGGCACATATTAGTAAAACAACAAACATACATAATAAAGAAAAATATGAATAGAAGAGAAGGAAAAATGCCAAGTAACATATAAAGGAAGACCTATCAAAATTACACCTGACTTCTCCATGGAAACTCTGAAAGCCAGAAGGTCTTAGATAGATGTTCTAAAGACACTAAGAGACCATGAACGGCAGCCAAGACTACTATACCAAGCAAAATTCTCAATTTCTACAGACAGAGAAAACAAGATATTCCATGACAAATTGAGATTTACACAATACACATCCAGAAATCCAGCTCTACAGAAAGGTCTGGAAGGAAAATACCAGCCCCAGGACATTAACTACACTCACAAGAAAAAATAGACAATCACACTTTATGAAAAGTCAGAAATAGGGGGAAATTCACACACAATATCAGCACGAAAAACAAATCCAAATCAAACAGGAATCAACAATCAATGGTCATTAATATCCCTCAATGTCAATGATATTCACTCACCTATAAAAAGACACAGGCTAATAGAATGGACACAAAGTCAAAATCCATCCTTCTGCTGCATGCAGGAAACACACCTCACCTTCAAAGATTGTAAAGGGAAGCCTTTTCCTTGACAGAATCCTTCCTGCCAGCCTGTTTCTAGAGCCGCATCAGTCCCAAATAAACACACAGGAGGCTATATTAATTATGAAGCTGTTGGCCTTGCTTGTTTCTTACTGGCTAGCTCTGACTTAAGTAATTACCCCATAATTGTTAATCTAAGTATGTCTCTTACCGGAGAAGTTTCTGGGCGTCCTACCCCATGGCGTTACATCTCGACTCTCTTGTGTTTTTCCTTCCCAGAGTCCTCCTGGACTCCTAGTCCCACCTATCTAGATTCCTGTTGGCCAAACAGTGCTTTATTGACATAAGACTTCCCCAACATCCCATCTTTTCTGTTTAAACAAAAACAAAGGTCTTAACTTTAGCACAGTCAAATTGTATATAACAGAACAGTTATCAAATAAGAACATAGTTACAATTTAGCAAGATTTAAAGAAAATATCATCCATCCCATCCTTGTGAGTTCAAAGTTCTATATGTAGCTTATCTTTTATCATAACTAAGGAAAACTATAACTATAATTATCTGTCTTCAACTCCATCAAAGACCACAGAAGGATAATATATAAACACTAGGATTGACAGAGACATCTTACTGCCTGGACAGTCACCCGAAGATCCTCTGTAACATTGGGGCATCCATCTTCAGCTCATAGGCCACAATGTGTCCAGAAGATTTCTCAGCAAAGCAGGAAATTTCAAATTGTCCATCTGCGTTGGCAGTCTGTCAGTGATTTTTCTTGGTCCTGCTGAAAGTCTCTTAGACTCTTCCATGAAGCAGGAACCCTGTAAGACTGAGTTCAGCAGTCACTCTCCTGTGGGTCCTGCATGTCCAGTTCATACAGCAACAGTCAAACAGTCTAGGCAAGAGCAGTTTCTTGCCCAAATGGCTAATCTTGCCATGTTGAAAGCAAACTCCATACCGAGTTTCTTTGATGCCCATCTTCCTCTCAGATGTAATTGGTGCTGCCAGGCTAGACATTTCTCATTGTCAAGAAAAACCCTAAACCATTTTAAATGCCATTTTCTGAAGGTCTTTGAGAGGTTTGAAGACTATCTATCTGTCTCAAATACATCTCTATCTATCTAGAAAACCTAACTTACCTAACTATAAGTTCTGACTATTATAAGTAACTATCTATAGTCTGTATTCAATTATGCATTATGTTTTAAAAGAACAGTATAAGCACATTACTTAATCAAGAGGAGAAATATACACATCACAAAATTGACCTTGAATTTATATCAATAAATGAAAAACAATACCCATACCATAATTCCCCTTTTTACCATTAAGAAGAGATTGGCTGTTATCATCAGCTAATTATAAACAACCCCATTTAAATGAAAACAAAGAGTTATAAACAGGATGGGAATTAGGATGTCGCTCATTCCAAACTGCTTCGTGCTGGAAGGGGGGTGCTGTTCATACCATGGGGATCATGACAAAACTCAGAAACCTGTATAAGTCCTTATTTTCATGGTCTGTGAAGCTGCATCATCGTAGCTGTCTCAATTGTTGGAACACCTGCTCCACTGCTTCCGGGGGTCTTGGTTCATCAAACCACAGAAGCTTGGAAGGAACCCTCAGCTTTTCATTTTCTGTAGAAACATAAATAAAAACTCCTTTCCAAAGTAACATTTATAATCAAGTGTGCTTTAGCAGTTGTTCCTTCCTGAGCAATTAAAAAACTGAAAAACACAATAGCGTACAGTATCCAGACTCTCTGTGTATTTTCCATCTTTACGTGGCTTATTTATTTATCTAATATTACTTTATTTCTTTTACTTTTATTTATTTTTCTCTGAGACAGGGTTTCTCTTTGGAAATCTGCCTGCCTCTGCCTCTGAAGCAATTCCTACCCAATACAAAGGAACCCACATTCCTAAAAGAAACATTCATAAATCGCAGATCACACGTTAAACTCCATACACTTATAGTGCGACACTTCAGCACCCCACAGAAACTCAACGAAAAGCTAAGACAAATACTTCTAAAATTTTTCCATACAATATAAGCAGACGTATCTTTGTCAAAATCTTTTTACAAGGCTACAATTACCTTGTTGCACAAACCACACAAAGACACAACTAAGACGGAGAGAACTACAGACCAAGCTCCCACATGTACATTGATGCAAAAATACTCAATAAAATACTGGCAAATCAAATTCAAGAACACAACAGAAAAATCATCCTCCATGACCAAGTAGGCTTCATTCCAGGGATGCAGGGATGGTTCAACATATGAATATCCATCAATGTAATCAACCATATAAACAATCTGAAAAAGAGAAACCACGTGATCATCTCACTAGATTCTGAAAATTCTTTCAACAAAATAAAGCACCACTTAATGATAAAGGTCCTGGAGAGATCAGGGATGACAGGAACATAACTAAACATATAATAAAGGCAATTTACAGCAAACTGATACCCAAAATCAAACTAAAAAGAAGGAATCTCAGTGTTATTCCTTTAAAACAAGCAAGAAGAAAAGGTTGTCCACTCTTCATATCTCTTCAATATTATACTTGAAATTCTTTCTAGACCAATAAGACGACAAAGGGCGATCAAGGGGATACAAATTGGAAAGGAAGAAATCAAATTTTCACATTTTGCAGATGATATGACAGTTTACATAAGTCATCAGAAAATTCTACCAGGGAATTTCTAGGACTGTAAAACACCTTCAGCATAGTGGTAGGATATAAGATTAACTAAAAGTATCAGTATCCCACTATATATAGACAATAAACGTGCTCAGAAAGAAATCAGAGAAACATCACCCTTTACATTAGTCACAATCAACAAAAACATGTTGTGGTAATTCAAACCTAACAAGTGAAAGACCTGTATGATAAGAACTTTGAGCCATTAAAGAAAGAAAGTAAAGAAGATACCAGAAAATTGAAAGATCTCCCATGCCTCTTAGATAGGTAAGATCAACATAGTAAAAATGGCAATCTTACCACAAGCAATCTAGAGATTCAGTGGAATCCCTATCAAAATCCAAGCACAATTCTTTACAGAACTTGAAAGGACAATATTCAACTTTATACGGAAAAACAAAATACCCAGGATACCCAAAACACCCTTATACAATAAGGAACTTCAGGGGGGGGCATCAACACCCCTGACTTCAAGCTCTATTATAGAGCTATAGTGATGAAAATGCTTGGTATTGGCACAAAAACAGACAGGTAGACCAATGAAATCAAGGTGAAGACTCTGATATTAACCCACACACCCATGAATACCTGATATTTTACAATGAATCTAAACTATACAATGGAAATAGAAAGCATCTTCAACAAATGGTGCTGGCGTAACTGGATTCAGACATGTAGAACATTGCAGACAGATCCATATCTATCACCTTGCACAAAATGTAAATCCAAATGGATCAAAGGCTTCAACATAAATCCAGCCACACTGAACCTCTTAGAATAGAAAGTCGGTGGTACTGTTGAACGAATTGGAACAGTAGACACTGAGATTAAAAATTAATATGTGGGACCTCCTGAAACTGAAAAGCTTTCTGAATGGAAAAAGACACAGTCTGCAAGAAAAAAGTCAGCCCACAGAATGATAAAAGACAGACAGAATGATGGTTTTCAAAATACTCAAAGAACTTAAGCAATTAGTAACCAAAACACCAAATAAATCAATTAGTAAGTGAGTTACAGAACTAAAGAGAGATTTCTCAATAGAGGAATCTAAAATGGCTGAAAGACACTTAAGAAATTCTTCAGCATCCTTATCCATCAGTGAAATGTAAATCAAAACAACTCTGAGATATCATCTTATAACCTTCAGAAAGGCTAAAATTAAAAATACCAATGACAGTTTTTTTCTGAAGAGGAGGCGGGGAATGGGGAACACACCTCCACTGCTGGTTGGAGTACAAAGTTGTACAGCCATTTTGGAGATCGGTATGATGGTTGTTCCAGGAAATAGGAACCAGTCTACATCAAGATGAAGCTCTTAAACTCTGAGACACATACCCAGAGGATGCACATTCATACAACAAACATATCTGTTCAACTATATTCATAGCATCATTATTTGCAATAGCCAGAAACTGGAAACAACCTTGATGCCCCTCAATCAAAGAATGGATGGAGAAAATATGGTACATTTACACAATAGAGTACAACACAGCAGAAAAAACATTAGTGTCTTGAAATCTTCAGGCAAATGGATGCAACTAGAGGAAATCATCTTAAGTGAGGTAACCCAGTTACAGAAAGACAAACTGCGTTTGTACTCACTCATATATGGATATTAGACATAGAGAAAAGGATTAGGAGCCTACAATCATACCTCAAGAGAAGCTAGGGAATGAGGAGTATTATAAGAGGGCTAGACATGGTCCCATAGTGAAGCATTAAGGACAAGAGCCCCTGAACACATTGGGAGAATAGAGGTCGGGGAGGGAGGTTGAAGAAAGAGGTGGGGAGAAGCAGAGGGGGGAGGATCATGGTGGATCAAGAAGATTGAGCTGGGAGAGGAATAGAGGAGAGCAAGAAAAGAGACATATAAATAGAGGGAGCCACTATAGGTTTAAAGAGAAATATGCCCTCGGGAATTGTACAGAGATCCACAAGGATGACCCTAACTAGAAACCTAAGCATTAGTGGAGAGGCTACCTTAAATGCCCTTATCTTATAATGAGATTGATGACTACCTTAAATGACATCCTAGAACCTACAACCAGTAGCTATTGGAAGCAGAAGCACAGAACCACAACTAAGTACTGAGCCTAACTCCTGAAATCCAGTTACACAGAGGGATGAGAGTGATGAACAAAGGGGTCAAGACCACACTGGGAAAACCAGTAGAAACAGCTGACCTGATCAAGTGGAAATTCCTGGACCCCAGTCTGACAGATAGGGAACCAACAAAGAAGCAAACCAGGCCCCCTGAACATGGGTGTCAGGTAGGAACCCAGGGCAGTCTATGGGGACATTTGCAGTGGAAACAGGATGTGTCCCTAGTGCATGAACAGACTTCATGGTCCCATTTCCAACCGGGGATACACTCATAGCCAAGATACACAGGGGAGTGCCTAGGCCCTGCCCCAAATGACTTGACAGATTTTCATGATCCATCATGGAAGGCCTCACCCTACTTGGGGAGTGGATGGGTGATGGGATTCGGGTCATTGGGGAGGATGGGAGGGAGAGGGAACTGTGATAGATATGCAAAATAAAATAGTTTCTAATTTAAATGAAATATAAATATGTTTCATATTAGTATTTTGCTTAATGATAATTCAGTGGCTAACACACATATATACATACACATATTATATCTTAATTGGAAATAATCAAGTATTCTACTGAAGTCAGTGGCAAGTGGATCTATGTAGGCCAACCTGATCTACTTACATAGTGAGTTTGTGACCAGAAAGTCAGGAAAAATTAGTGGAACCTTGTTTAAAAAATAGACTAAAAAGAAAGAAAACTACAATATATTCCTTATCTTCCAATTTCTTTACTCCTCTATTTAGTAAATATATCATTGTTTTCTTTTTTACAAAAATTTGTCAGCTTCTTACCATACACCCCTCCAAAAAATGGTTTTTGGGGAATGTAGGTTTTCTGTACATGAAAGTAAGTCCATGCAGTTTACAAAATCACATGGAAAGTAAGCCTATTCTTTTTGTAATACATAATAATATTTTAACTTTCTTAAATCTTTCAAGATACAAAATTTAACCTACTTTCATGTCCCAATTTCCTCTTCCTCATTTCCAAATTGTCTGAGTTCATTATCAATTCCAAAGTCCTTAAGATTGAGAAATATTAGTCACGGGTTTGGAATGCACTCTTCATAAGTACCAGTGGACAACAATCAGACAGCTATGAAAATATTCCAGAATAAAAAAGAATATATAGACAAATATGCCCTAAAGGAGTACTTTTTAAAATTAGGAGAGATATTGTTGATTCAGTGAAATTATAATGCAGATGCTCTATTATTAGTTATAACTACTATATTGGCATTAAATTCATTGCTTTTAAATGCTAGAAAAAACAATGTCTTATCTCCCCCCACTTTGCTGTCAGAATTTCATTAAAACTTGTGTTTTTAATTTTAAAATAAATTTTTGAGGACTTTAATATATAACCATGTCTTACTTTATAAAGGGTATTCTCAATATTAAATTCCCTAAAGTTTACACTACAGAGTATCCATCGTTAGAAAATATATAAAATTAAGAATCATAGTGTGTTCAACTTAAATATAAAAATTAAAAAGCCATTGTAGTAAAACCAAAAAAAAAAAAAAAAAAGCCGGGCGGTGATGGCACACGACTTTAATCCCAGCACTCGGGAGGCAGAGGCAGGTTGATCTCTCTAAGTTCAAGGCCGGGCTGGACTGACAGCCTCCAAAACAATACGGGGAAACCCTGTCTCATAAAACCAAAAAAAAAAAGCCGTTGTAATGAGTCGAGGGGAATTGATTGATTTATTCTGAATGAGTTGAAGACATTCACTGTGACTCTTCTTATCAGCTCAAAGAGGAAAAGCTGAGAGAGGCCCTGAGGCACAGCCAGCTTCAGTCATTTTTTCTCGCTTAGCTCATGGTCCTCTCCCACATTTTCTAAAGTTAACACCCATGCTGACCCCATAGCAACTCTGTATTGACCACCCAAGCTCCACCCACATGACCCTACGTTGACCCCACGTTGACCCCACGTTGACCCCACGCTGACCCCACGCTGACCCCACGTGTCTATCACACGCCATTTTGTTCTTTATGACCTCACAGTGTACTCTGGAACAGCTATCCAGACATTCAAGTCTGTTCTCCCGCAATATCGCCAGCAGGAGGCCGCTGAGTGCTCCTGTTCTTGAATGCTCTGCGGACCTGTGCCCCCTAGACGTTGTTCGGCGGCCTAGGATCACAGCCTCACAGCAATCCACCGAATTTTCCAGATCCTGACCCAAAATCTTCAGGTAGAATTGAGGAGCTAAGGTCTCCAGGCCTTGGCTCTCCGCCTGCCTCTTCCGTCTCTGAATTATGCCTTGATAACTTGACTCCGCCTAATCATATATCATCTTCTCATCTCTCTCTATATCCTAGGCTCAGCAGAGTCATCACAGGCTGCCACAGAAGATAGTTCAACCTACTATGGAGAAGGTTGCACTTAAGAGAATTCAGAAGGAGTTATGTGCCATGAATCAAGATCCCTCCGCCCAGTGTTCGGCGGGGCCGGTTGCAGACAACCTTCTCCATTGGCAAGCAACTATAATGGGTCCAGAAGACAGCCCCTACGAGGGAGGGGTATTTTTCCTCTCAATCCACTTCCCATTCAATTACCCCTACCAGCCCCCCCAAATTACTTTCATTACCCGTATCTTTCATCCCAACATAAACAATAATGGTAATATCTGCCTCGACATCTTGAGTTCTAAGTGGTCACCGGCACTCACAATTTCCAATATACTACTTTATATTTCCTCTTTACTATGCGATCCAAACCCAGACGATCCTCTGGATCCTGAAATTGCGACGATTTACCACACAGATTTAGAGGAGTATAATAAATTAGCTCGGGAGTGGACCCAGAAATATGCCATGTAATTTCAACACATAATTCCGTGATCAAAATAATAAACCTTGCGGTTTGCTATATCTGTTGTGTTTCATGTATTACTTAGATTGAAGTTATCCCTCTCCAGTCTTTTCTAGATAAACACTGTACAGTTTTCAGACTAGGGTAACTAGGAGTGGGTTTGCAGGTGGAAGAGAAGAGGAAGTGAGTGGGATAAGGGCAGATGGGGAGTGAGAGTGGAAGGGCAAATGGATTGGCTGTGTGGAGGTGAGAGAAGGGCAGATGGCAGGGAGATGGGGGTGAGAGTAAGGAGAGGGGAAGATGGGTGGCATGAGCAGGAGGGAGGGAGAGAGTGAGAAGGATGGATTGTGTGGCACAGAGAGGGTAGGGAAGAGGAGAAGGACAGATGGGCTGGATGTGGAGAAGGTGGAGGTAACGGTCGGAATGGCTCATGGATTGGGTTTGGGGGACTTGGAAAGTGAGGAAGGATAAATGGACAGGAGGTTGGGAATGAGGGTGAGGAGGACAGATGGATGAAATGTGGGAAGGCGGGCTGTGAGTAAGAAGGGCTTTTTGCAACATACTGGAGAGCAGGAGATTTGAGGTACTTGGAAAAGATTCAAATCAGTTTCAGGTTAGATTTGCCTAAAGAATCTTTAAATTAGATCTGGGAATAAAAGCAAGACAAAGCTGTGCTGACATTAAGATCTAATGGTAAGCAGTACCACCAAACAGTAATGGAGGAAAAATTTTTTTGACAAAGAATTTCTATGTAATTAATGCTATGTATTTTTACAATGTACTTGATGTTATATTCACCCTCATTAAGTAGTCCATGCTGGCCTGAGTTGCAGATCTTTTTGCCCCAATATTCTCCTATATTGTCATGAGTTGCATGAGATTATAGCTACCTTCATTTCCACACTGGGAAATTTTCAATGTGAAATTTCTACACAGTATTTTGAGATCCATATTTTTTCTCTCCAAATTGAGTAGATTAGGAATTGTTATAAGCAAATTGTTTGGTGCCTGTCACTACACCTGACTTTTTGTCTGCATACTCTGGGTCTAAACATAGTTCCTTATGCTTACTCAACAAGCACTTTACTAAGTCATTTGTCCAGGCCTGTGTATAATTTTTTCTCTCAGTTTTAATGGTTTCTGTGAATGTCTATTGCCTCCATTGCTTCCACTTGATAAGGTAATGTATTTTTACAGAAGTATGCACTTTAGTAAAACTGCTCATTCCAAAGTGAGACAGACATAAAGGCTCTGGGAGCAACACATACATTTGTAAGGGACACTCTCTGTGATCTAGTTCCTCTAATCACACCCTATTTCCTAATTTTCTTTACCTCCCAATTATGACACCAAAAGATCAGCCCTTTAAGTCATTAACATTTAAGTGTGGTATCCCATGCTCTAATCACTTCCCTAAAGCCTTGTCATTGAAAAAACGAAAACAAGAGTCCTGACATTACAAGACAACGAACCTCAAAAGATGTGATTTATTTGTTTTCTGTTGTCCATCTACTACTGGTCTAGCAGTCTATCCTTAACAGAAATTTGGTTCCCAAGTCAGACCCCATGAAGATAATATTTTTCCTTTTCCTTTTTTTCATTTAAATTAAAAACAATGGTATTTTACATATCCATTCCAGGTCCCTCTCCTTCCTCACTGATTTTAATCATCGTTGGTTGAATGAGAATGGTATGGTGTGAAGTACTGGAACATGGGCTAATTACTTCTTTTCAGTTACTATATCACCGAAAAAAATGACATGCCCTTACACTTGTAACAATTAATTGCCAACAGTCTTTGGATACAGGGAGTTCAGCATTCATTCCCCATAGAGTAACTGAGTAGGTTTAATGAATTCATATCTTTTTGGACTATCTAAATGTTCCTCGAAGTAAAGTCAGGAAGACAAACATCACACAAAATATCACATCTTTTCTCTCATACACGGAACATGTTACCCACAAAAAACACCATAAATATACTGGAAGCAAGCCATTTGAGAAAATAAAGTACACAAGTGTGAGGGGGCTCTGAGAGAATAGAAAGCAATTGGAGAGTCAATATAATCAAGGCATCAGATCTACTGTGGCTAAGTAATTTATAGTCCTTGCACAATATGCCTAATGCCTCTGGGAAAACTATGTCTCCCTCATTTCAAGAGATTTCAGAAGCAGAAAGAATTGGTTGAGACAATTGCTGCCCAATAAATCAATGTTAGCGCCAGTTTCCCTATAATCCTATAATACAAATAAATTACTTAACAAAGCCATGTAAATGACCTCTAGTTTCTTTTTTGTTTTCAGTTATATGTTGAGAGCAATTTTGATTTACTAAGAAACACTGTGTGAATAAAGACTTGCATCATTAAAACATGACTCGTTGTGGTAATGTAATGTGGAATTATTGTCTTGATGATGATATAAAATGTCATGGCTAGATATCTCCAAGTAATTCCAAGTAATTCCTGAATCCTTTTTTTGTTTTTTTTTTTTAATTTAAATTAGAAACAAGCCTGCTTCACATGTCTGTCCCAGCTCCCTCCCTCTCCCCTCCTTCCCTGCCCCCACCAAAATCCCAGCCTACATGCCTCATACCCACTCCCTTCCACAGAATATGAAGATTCCCCCACCCCTTATGTCAATGGTTGAGTGAGCCTCTCCTCTCTCCATGTGGAATGGGATCCCAAAGTCCATTCGTACACCCGGGATAAATGCTTATCTACTACATGAGGACCCATAGATTGCCGAGGTCTCCTCACTGACACCCACATTCAGGGGTCTGGATCAGTCCAATGCTTGTCCTCTCAGTCATGAGTCTGGGGTCCATGAGCACCGCCTTATTTAGGGCCCCTGTTTCTGTAGGTTTCACCAGCCCTGTCTTGACCAACTCCTACTTCTCTGCAAGTAGATTACAGTAGTTCGCTTCAATGTTTTTTGTGGGTGTCTGCCTCTGCTTCCATCAGCCATGGGATGAAGGCTCTAGGATGGTATATAAGTCTTTCATCAATCTCATTATCTGAGAAGGGCATTAAAGGTAACCACTCCAATATTACTTAGAATGCCTGTTGTTGTCATCATTGTAGAACTGTAAAAATCTAACTAGTTCCAGATCTCTCCTCAAACCTATAATGATTCCCTCTATTATGGTGTCTCTCATCCTGTTCTCCTCCATTCTTCCTTTGACTTAAACTTCCTGCTCTCCCTTGTCCTCCTTCACTTCCTCTTCTCCCCTCTCTCCCAACTCCCTCTCCCTTCCCCCATGCCCCCAATCCACTCAGGAGATCTTGTCCTATTTACCTTCTCTGGGATACTATGCATATCTCTTTAGGATTATCCTGTTTCCCAAACTCTCTGGCAGTGCGATTGGAGGTTGGCAATCCCCTGCTCAATGTCTAAAATCCATATATGAGAGAGTACGTACTATGTTTGTCATTTTTTTTACCTGAGATATGTCACTCAGCATGGTTTCTTCTAGTGCCATCACTTTACCTGCAAATATCAGGATTCCATTTTTTTCTGCTGAGCAGTATTCCATTTTGTAAATGTAACATATTTTCTCTATCCACTCTTAAGCTGAAGGGCATCAAGGTTGCTCCCAGTTTCTGGCTATTACAAATAATGTTGCTATGAATATAATTGAACAAATGTGCATATTGCACGAATGCGCATGTTTTGGGTAAATGCCTAATAGTGGAATTGCTGGATCTTGTGTTATACTGATTCCCATTTTCCTGAGTAATATCCATACTGATTTCCAGGTGGGTGGTGTACAAATTGGCACTCCCACCAGCAATGGAAAAGTGTTCCCCTCTCAACACTTCCTCTCCAGCATAAATTGTCATTGATGTTTTTGATTTTAGCCATGCTGAAAGCAGTGAGACGCTATCTCAGAATTGTTTTAATTTGCAGTTCCCTGATAGTTAAGAATGTTGAGCACTTTTTCAATAGTCTATCAGACATTTTAGACTCCTCTATTGAGAATTATCTAGTTCTGTACACCAATTTTTTGTGAGGGCTTAAGGGACTTTTATTACATCAAGGTTTTTCAAGTTGGCACAATGTTTTTCCAAAACAAGAAAAAAGACTAATGCTAACTATGCTTCTACAAAAAAGTAAAACATTCCTAAAGAGGTGTGCTAATTTTTGCCAACTTCATACACATGAAAACACTGTGGCCACCTCTCCTTAAGAAAGTCTAGTTCAGGTAACTCTAGAGTCCAGATAAAGAACATTATACTTTAGCTACTCTCTGTTTAGAATTACAACCACAGATATGAAGATGTAGCTCTCTGATCTGAAAATGTCTTTATTTAGAAAATGGACTCCAAGGAAGGTTAAAAAGCAATACCAGAGGGCACAGGTGCAGAACTGGATGTGGTCATTCAGAGCATTCAAGGAACAACATAGCAATATAAATATCCAAAAGCATGTCTTAGGTCTTCAGAACAAAACGGGTAAGGAATTCCTAACTAGTCAATGGTGCAGCAGTTTCTAGATGGGAGAGACAGTTAACATTAAAGTCCTGAAAGCCTTTTCCTTGGTTAATTACATGGAGACAGTTTGCCTTTGAAAACTCCTTGAAACATGGATAAAGATATTACACAGGTCCACTGTTAAAACAGACAACATGTTACAAATTACTTGTGGTATAACGTATTCCAACAAAGCTTAGAAAATAAAGATGTGGAGCTGGCTTTGGACTAGTTGAATAGTCATCTCCTCTGCTGACGAATTCTTTACAAGTTGGACGCAGCAGTATGGTATGTTCAAACTGTGCCGTGTATGATCCTTTAATGTCACACAGTGGTGGATATGGATCTACTATGCCCAAGTCACACAGATTCTTCAGAGCCATTAAATATTTACTTTCTCCCAAGCGATCCAGCTATCTGCGGCAGAAGGCAAGGATGCCAAAGTTTTCACTGATGACATTTAGCAAGTGTTTAGTTCTTGGAAGCCTTATTGGCACAAGTCCCACATCAAAGTTTTTCATGTAGTGTGAAAATTCCATGTCGTCATGAACCACACCCTTTCCTGTGCTATCAAAGGTTTCAATGGCATACACCTCTCCTTCCTCCATTCTTGTAGCCTCCCCTCCTTTCACAATGGGAACTGTTTTGCCAGCATGGATTCTATAAGGCCCAATCGAGTGTCCATTTAGATTACGGATGGGTTTCACTTGGTAACTCTTCCCATCTATTTCTACTTCATAGGATTCCATTACTTCTTGAATGGCTTCACCAACATCACAAAGACCACCAATTTTTAATTGGATCCTTTGGTATTTTCGAGACTTGCTTCTTGAGTTCTTTGTAAATTTTAGAGATCAACCCTCTGTCAGATGTGGAGTTGGTGAATATCTTTTCCCATTGTGCGGGGTGTCTTTTTGTCTTGATAACTGTGTCCTTTGACTTACAGAAGATTATCAGTTTCAGGAGGTCCCATTTGTTAATTGTTGATCTCAGTGTCTATGATACAGGTGTTATGTTCAAGAAGCAGGCTCCTGTACCAATTCCTTCAAGAGTACCTCCCAATTTACCTTCTAAGCGGTTCAGTGTGGCTGGATTTATGTTGAGGTCTTTGATCCATTTGGACTTAAGTTTTGTGTATGTTGATAGATATGGATATATCTGCAGTCTTCTATGTGCTAATATAAGTTATACCAGCACCATTTGTTGTAGATGCTTTCTTTTTCCATTGTATAATTATAGATTCTTTGTCAAAGAACAAGGGTTCCTATATGTGGGGTTTAATATCAGGATTTTCAACTCAATTCCATTGGTCTACCTGTCTATGATACTGCTTTTGTGTTCAGGAAGTGGTTTCCTGTACCAATTCGTTCAAGGGTACTTCCTACTTTCTCTTCTAAGAGGAAGAAATATCATTTTGACTACATGAAATTAATAAATATCTCAAAGCAAAGGGAAAAATCAATGAAATGGGATAAGTTAATTAGTAACTAAATATATGACAGAAATTAATACCTAGAATGTGTAAACACAGAAAATATGTAAGTGGGCTGTATACCCAATCTATAAGTAGCCTATTAAGGGCAGGACCATTTCTCCAAGATGAAGTACAAATGGCCAAAAAACTTGTGAAAAATATTCAATATCCTTATCTAACATATAAATGCAAATTAAAACTATATTGAGATGTGATTCCTCTCCAGTCGTAATAGCTATCATAAATAAAATATATAACAGGAAGTACTATTGCATATTTTGGAGAAATTCTTATATAGTGCTGATACGTTAGTGAAACTACTCTTGAAATCAGAATTGAGGTTCCTTACTCATATAACTGAAACTAGGACTACAATATGACACAATTATGGGCATGTTACAAAATGAGTCTAAATGAACATACCATAATGATATTTTCCCATCCATGTTTATAATTTTACCATGCACAGTATCCAAGAAAGGCAATCTTGATATGTATCAATACATAAATTAAAAGAAAATATGGTATATTAATTTTATTTGGTGGTAAATAAAAGTGAAATAATGACATTTGAAACTGGGCTGGTTTAACACCCAGAAATGGTCGACCTGAACAAGCTGGAGCTATTGAACCCCATATTCATGGCTGTGTGGAAAGCATGGGACTGATCCAGACCCCTTGTTGGTGTCAGTGAGGAGGTCTAGGAAATCTATGGGGCCTTGGGTAGTATTTATCCATGTTGTACAAATAGACTTTGAGTTCCCACAACAAGGGATGCTCTCTCAGCCTGAACTCTTGAGGGAGGGTCTAGGCCCTGCTCTGGATGAAATGACAGACTCTGGAGAGCCACCGTGTAGGGCCTCACCCTACTTCGGTATCAGAGTGGAGATTGGGTGGAGGACTGGGGGGACTGGTAGGGAGGGATGGGGAGGAGGGGAGGGAGAGGGAGCTGGTATTGACATGTGAAACAAGCTCATTTCTAACATAAGTCTAAAAAAAGAAAGAAAAAAATGAAATCAACTGGACATCACTATATTAAAATAATCAAGACTCTGACATCTTTTTCTTTAGCTCAAAGTTTTAAAGATGCAAAATGCCGTTGCTTGATTTATAATTACATGGTTTAACTCAAGGAAATTGTCAACCCAGTATATTTTACAATGAAAAGCATGGTAGTTTCTAGGAGGTATGACCCCTGTACTCTTGGTCACTTGGCCCATTTAGTGGTACTGTTTTTGGAGGTTTTGGTGGTTCCAACTTGCTAGCAGAAATATTTCACTGAGGGTGGGCATTGTGGTTAAAAGCCTAGCCACTTTCATTCACTCTTTCGGGTTGTGTTTACAATTTGAAAATTCTTTCATCTCTCTGCTCCTGCTGCAGTGTCTACTCTTTGCCACCATGCCTTCCTGTCAGGATGACTATTATCCTTCTGGAACCGTAACCCAAATAACCTCTTCAGGAAGTGACTTTCAGTCATGGGGTTTTGTCACAGCAATGGAAAACAACCAGCACAGTAATATAGTAATACAATTTTAAATAGAAACTAAACCTTGATCAAAATAATTCAGGGTGGAAATATGGCTCAGTTGGTAAAATGCTTGCTTAGGATGAAGGAAGCCTTAGATAAGGTTCCCAGTACTTCATAAAAAAGAGAAAGAAAGAAAATTGAGAAAAAAGATACACTCTTGTAAACTGGGCACTCAGGAAGTGGAAAACGAAGTATTAAAATTTCAAGGTCATCTTCTACTACATGGCAAGCCTGAGGTTATCTTGGGTTACATGATACCCTACATGAAAAAACAAAATAATGCTGGGCAGTGGTTGAACATGTCTTCAGTCCCAACACTTGGGAGGCAAAGGCTGTTGAGTCTGAGGCCAGCCTAGTCTAAAGAGCTAGTTCCAATAGAGCTAGAGCTTCATGAAGAAATCTGTATTGAAAAAACAAGATATACAGAAAGATAGATAGATAGATATACAGACAGACAGACAGAAAGATAGATTGATAAAACTAAGGGGTAGAATGATAGCTCAGTAGGTACACTATTTGTTTGCTAGGTAAACGTATGGGCCTACATTTGGATTCCCCCGCTCTCAACTGAATGCCAGTCATGACAACATGCTCCTGTAATACCAATGCTGGAAGATGAACACAGGAACATCTTTAAAGTTTGCTGGTCAGATATTCTACCCAAATTGGAGTGCTATGGTTTCTGGGGGAGATGGTGAAGAGATAAGTGATGCAATCTTATGCCCCCCCCCAAATACATGCGCACATACATGCATACTCACACAATGAAAAGTAGGGAGAAAAAAATAGTATGTAACCACTCTTTTAAAAGTATTGAGTTTTACAACCAGTGATTAATTTCTATTCCCCCTATAGAAACATGTGGTGCAATTACACCTTAATTAATGAGATACACTTTCCTCAAGTAATTAAATACTAGATTTTCAAACTTATCCATTAGCTTATTTCATTTACTCATTCTAACTCATTCATTTACTAATGCATTTAACAAATCATTACTGACTGGCAAGTATTTTTTTTTGCCTGGCACTGAATGTGTCTCCCTAAAAGCCCAGTTTGGCAAGTATGCCAGTTTGGTGAGCTGAGAAAAGAGGTTTATCCAGTTTTCTCTATAGATGGAATTTTTTTCTATGATTTCAGCAGTTATGGAAGACTTCTACTTGTAAATCCAATTCTGTTTCCTTCTTTACTATCCAACTGTATGTATTTCTTTGCTTTCTGCAAATTTGGATATGGCTGTATAACTGATGTTTCTCTAGTCAAATGTCACCAGATAGCATTTATACTACAACAAATTCTAGTCCATTACATTCTCCTGTTTTGAATTCTTTAAGTTTTTCCATTTCCAGTAGATGATGTGCTATTTCCAGGCTAATCAGAATGACCTGTGGTACATTTGACAACACTTCCTGCATGAAGGGCCCCTAAATGTCTATGTAAAGAAAGCTTTCAAGCCTGATAATTGAAGGTAAATAATCTTCAAGTGTTCCATGTAGCAAAGCTTCATTTATACTGTGAAGTTTGACTCTATTGATTAACAAAGGTGATGATACCTCAAATCCTAGCCAGTGAGGGGTGTGACCAACTCTGTGCATACCTATCTTCAATGCTTTCAGTGTTTACAGGAGATATGGACATCAATACAGACTGCTGCTGCAGCAGGGTTACAGACCCAGACAGGGCCCCCGGCAGTAGCCCAGGCCTGGGTGACACCATGGCTCTAGGTGGCAGTGCAGGCCCCAGCAGAAGCTCATCCCTCAGACACTAACCTGGTCCTAGATGGTGACCCTGGAGGCTCCTGACATTCACGTGACCCTTAGTATGGGACAATGGACATCAACACAGCCCCAAGCTGTGTTTGGAACACAGATTCAGAAATGGTTCTTGGCAGCAGCCTGGGATTGGATGTAACCATGGCTTCAGTTAGAAGCACAGGTCTCCTAGATCGTCATAAACCCAATGTCAGTGTGGTCCTTGAACCCTCACATGGCGCCAGGTGTGGGCCCGGGTCCTGGGCATCCACATGGCCTTCGATGGCAACAGGAACCTCAGACAACAGCTGTAGGAATATAAAGCCTATCAGAGGAGAGATGAACCAACCTGGAGTCTGCCTGAGGTCCTTGCAACGTGCTCTGTCAATGATCCTGATCATGCCTAGCCAGTGAGGGGTACCCACGCCATGTCAGTGGATCAAGGCCAAGCCTAAGTGCTGGGAGGAGGGTATATAAGAATCTTTCCATTGCTAAATAAATGAGTCTGATGTTTGCCTTTTCCCTGACTCTTGGTATCTGTGTCCTTGACCGTGCACCTTCTCTCCTCCTCCCCTGAGGGAGCTGTTATGACCTAGCAACAATCAGCATAGGTCTGGCCACAGATCAGTACCCCACAACACCCTGGCCCCAGGTGGTAGTGCATGTCACTCAGATCTGTATGGGCTATGCAGCAGCACAGCCCTTGGTCACCAAAAAGGCCATGGGCACAGTAAAGATGGAGTATTCTTTGGACCTCCATCTAATAAAAAATGACATGGAGATTATTATTTATTATGAAAGCTAGGCTTGTCCCAACAGCTCTTATAACATAAATTAACCTATTTATAGTAATCTACATTTTGCTTTGTTGCCCTTTACCTCTCTTCCATTTTGCACCTGCTGTTCCCTCTCCCTGTCCTCTGGAGTCTCTCCTGCACTTATATTAATCTGCCCCGACCTGCAGGACTTCAACATGGGTCTGGTGGACACCTCGGAGAAAGATAGAGGACAGGGGAATACGAGAATGGATGCCAATACAGTATTCTGTTCAAGGCATCATCTTTATTCATCACAAAGGGATTTATGTAGAAGTGAGGAGGGTAAGGGGTGAAGGTGTACTT